>NC_092201.1:3285000-3367500 GCF_043641665.1 Enoplosus armatus | reverse complement strand
TAATGCATCCCATAATGTTGTCTTTCCTTTAAGGAATAGATCGACATTTTAGGAAATACTCTTATTTGCTTCTTCTTTCATTTTTTGCCAAGAGTTATATACGAAGGTTGATGCCTTTTTCGTATTTGTATGTTCAAAACAAAGCTACAGTTACAGAGGGAAACAAGTTAGCCTGGCTCTGTCGAAATGTTAAAATAAAACACCTCCCAGCACCTCTTAAACTCACTGATTAACAAATGAGATATAACATATTTATTAGTGAGCTTTACAGGTGCTGATAGACAGATTTTGTTACGTTAGACAGAGCCAGGCTAGCTGTTTCCCCCTGTTTCCAGTAATTGTGCTAAGCTAAACTAACCGCCTGCTGGCTGTAGCTCCATATTTAGCCTTCAGACATGAGGTGTTAATCTTCTTTTCTTACTCTCAGCAAAAAAAGTAAATAAAAGTGTTTCCCCAAATGTGAAACTATGTCTTTTTAAAATGTGTGATGGAACCACAGAGTTAACTTGCTGCACTAACATTATTTTGGCCTTTAATCGTTCGATGTTTTTGCCTTAAACACTTTCGCTGTCAGATCCAAGAGTCGTTATCTACAATCTCTCAGCATTTGCCAAAACATATAAAAGAGAGTATCTATTTTTGTAAATATGAGTTGTTAATAAATAAGGAAGTCTAAATGTGTCTGGGATCTGCAGTTTATAAACCAATCCATAATTAATTTTGAGTCTATTTTGGATGTTGTGCTGTTGATAAATTATGAACGTAAGATGCCTTCGCTTCATAGTTTGTCCTGACTTTCTGTTGGGTTTAGTTTGTTAATTACAGATCATGGCTTTAAAAGTCCATTTCAGGTGTATTACAGATGGGTTTTTTAAATTTCTGAGCTTTATTGAAACATCTTAAACCAGACGTGAGGCCAGATCACTTTCTGTACATCCATGTTGTAAATAGAAACACCCTATTTGTTAAAAACTCTCATGTATTCAGGTGTATTAAGTAAAATCAACTGTCAAAATTGAAGTTAATGAAGCCCAGAAACGTAAGAAATTGTGTTTCGTAACTGAGGATGAATCACACTGCCAACAGAAATAGATCCCAGTCCTGTTTAGAGACTAGAAAACAAGATTTGTATATAAAGGTCTCATATTTTAAGCTTTGTAGATCAGTGGCTAGATCATCAAAGATTTATTGTTAAATCTGTATGTTAGGATGCAATGATCCGCGGTAGCCAAAACTACATTCCTCACTGCCGAGGCTATAAAGGTCCTACAGGAGAGATCATAGGAAACACAAGATAAACATATGTCTATGACTCCTCCTTTAGTTGAGACTGAAACTAGCAGCCAGTGGAGAGATTTCTTTTCCATGTTGCTCCTGTGTAAAGCCACCCTGACTTAGGCTTTCTGTCTTTTTGCTTTGAAATGAATAAAGTATTTTCCTTAGTAAAAGCATATTATCTGTGTGTGTGGTCTGTTCGTGGTAAACTGTTGACATTAGAGAAGAGTGGGGATATTGTTAGGCCTCTCTTCACATAAAGTACCATGATACTATGATGGTACATGCTATGAGACGACGATGTACCATGATGATGATCTTAACAAGTATTGGATGGATTCTCTTCAGGATGAATTGTAATCACTTTGGTGACCCTTTAACTTTTCCTCTAGCGCCATCATCAGGTCAAAATTTTAATTTGTCCAAATACCTGCAAAACGAACTAAATGACATTCCCACCAGTCTCTGCTGTACTTTGTGTTTAATGCTAATTAGCAAATGTTGGCATGCTAACATGCTAAACTGAGATGGTGTACATGGTAAACATCAACACGTGAGCATGTTTGCATCCTGATGTCAGCGTTTAGCCAGTGATGGAATGTAACTAAGTACATTTACTCAAGTACTTAAGTACAAATTCGAGATATTTGTACTGTACTTGAGTATTGTGTAATTTCCCCGCGGGGATCAATAAAGTATTTCTGATTCTGATTCTGATTATTTCCTTCCTGTTTTATGCAGCTTTGTACTTCTTCTCCACTACACCTCAGAGGCAAATATTGTACTTTTTCCTCTACTACATTTATCTGACAGCTTTAGTTACTTTTCACATTACAAACCTTCATACCCTTCCTGTCCGGTTAAACCATGTATCTCGAAATTGGGTGATTTTTGATGTGAATCTTTCTGGAAGTGTTCCTTTATGGGTTGAGAAAATTCTCCTAAATAAAATATTTAAAAGTCCCCTTGCATTAGCTGGAAAATGCATCGTCACAAAGCTGAAAACGACTGTTTTTCTGAGCTCATGAAAAGAAAAACAAAATGTAATGCAAAGGTTAAACAGTTGCTTCACAAAGAGATTAAGAATTGTAATTTTTACATTAAGTACAAACATGCAAAGTGCAAAAACTGAACCAAATACTTCAGTGGATGATAAATAGTTGCTGCTAGTTTCAAAGCATTTTCTGTGCAGCTTTAAATTGAGTTAAACTCCTTTAGGACAGAAAGGCGTCTCACGGTTAACACACTGGCCTATAGAGGAGCTTCTATCTCCTCCATCATGACAAGGATCCTAAAATAGATCAACAGCAACGCCTCATAATAAGTAGTGCGAATTGCTCTGACAGTCCCAAGACAATCCACAGTAACACAGCTTCACAACAATCTGGTCTCATAGTAACGCAGCAACAATGAATTCCTTTACCGCTCCAGTTATGGTGCGTCGTGTTTGACATAAAATCGATATTAATAACAGAACAGACCTTGTAAAAATGTGTGAAGAAACGCTATAAACAGAGAGTCAGAAAATAGATCTTATTTCACACTTTAATTCAGGATTGCAGGAGGCACACAACTTGTTAATTATGAATGAAAAATCCTTTCATCAGAGCTTACAGAGAAAGTTTCTGCATTGCTTTCTGCCTTTGTGTCCTGATGTGGGCTTTTTTGCCTTCATTTGACAGTGACAGCTTGGAGAAAGACAGGAAATGTGGGAGAGAAAGAGGGGGGATGACATGCATCAAATGGCCCAGGCTGAAATCTATCTCTGCCGCTGCGAGAAGGCCTCAGCCTTACGTGGTATGTGCTCTACTGGAGAGCTACCGGGGCACATGACTTTTTCTACAATTGTGTTTTTATCTTGACCCCACTCCCTCTCCCGTAGAGGTCTGTGGAAGCCTAATTCTGCATTCCAATTTATGCATGATGAGGATAAACATGCTCATTGTAGGTCACAATTATGAGCTATTAAATCCAAATTATGAGATGCTAAGTTAAAATGTTGACTTGTGACCATTTGGTGGAATAAACCAGCTAACTGTATATAAAGTAGTTAAAACAGGCTAACTTTATAAAGTAGTTAAAACTAGCTAACTGTATATGAAGAAGTTAAAACTAGCTAACTGTAGTTAAAACAGGCTAACTTTATAAAGTAGTTAAAACTAGCTAACTGTATAAAGTAGTTTAAACTAGCTAACTCTATATGAAGCGGTTAAAACTAGCTATGAAGCAGTTAAAACTAGCTAACTGTATATAAAGTAGTTAAAACTAGCTAACTCTATATGAAGCAGTTAAAACTAGCTAACTGTATATAAAGTAGTTGAAACTAGCTAACTGTATAACGTAGTTTAAACTAGCTAACTCTATATGAAGCAGTTAAAACTAGCTAACTGTATATAAAGTAGTTAAAACTAGCTAACTCTATATGAAGCAGTTAAAACTAGCTAACTGTATATAAAGTAGTTAAAACTAGCTAACTGTATAACTTAGTTTAAACTAGCTAACTCTATATGAAGCAGTTAAAACTAGCTAACTGTATATAAAGTAGTTGAAACTAGCTAACTAGTTAAAACTAACTAACTGTATATGAAGTCGTTAAAACTAGCTAACTGTATATAAAGTAGTTGAAACTAGCTAACTGTAGTTGAAACTAGCTAACTGTATATAAAGTAGAAACTAGCTAACTGTATATAAAGTAGTTGAAACTAGCTAACTGTATATAAAGTAGTTGAAACTAGCTAACTGTATATAAAGCAGTTAAAACTGACTAACTGTATGTAAAGTAGTTGAAACTAGCTAACTGTATATAAAGCAGTTAAAACTGACTAACTGTATATAAAGTAGTTGAAACTAGCTAACTGTATATAAAGTAGCTGAAACTAGCTAACTGTATATAAAGTGGTTGAAACTAGCTAACTGTGTATAAAGTAGCTGAAACTAGCTAACTGTGTATAAAGTAGTTGAAACTAGCTAACTGTATATAAAGTAGTTGAAACTAGCTCCACTTTGGGCAGCTACAACTGTAAAATGCTGCTTACACATCGAAGCATCAGTATTGATTGAACATTTAGCTGATAACACTTGTGTACTTTTACTTGTAATAGAGTATTTTTACATTATGGTATTGCTACTTTTACTTGAGTAAAGGATCTGAATACTTCTTCCACCACTTCTGTGTATGCTCTGTGTGAGTTTCTTTACGGTTAATAAATTGCAGACAGATGCTCCCCTGCAGAAATAAAAGGTACAGAGAGGTCAAACTGTTCACCTCAGGTCAGTGATGATGACTTTGTAAACCTGATGGCTGAATGCAGTGGAGTGAAAAAAAGGAGGCTGACACATGTGGCCTGATGTTTGATAGGCAGACCTTCTGCAAATGACAGTGATGAATTAGTTAACACAATGAAAGGCAAAGTGAGAATATCATCAGCATGGTAGATCTGTAACACACACACACACACACACACACACACACACACACAGAACAGAGCATATGGATGGTGTATGTGTGTGTGTGTGTGTGTGTGTGTGTGTGTTAGAGAGTGAGATACAGAGAGGGGGTGCGTGTGTTCGTGCGTGTATGCTCACCCTCTGCCCTACTTTCTGACTGATGATGCTGCAGAAAGGAGGAGGAGAGGGAATATCCCACAATGCCACGCTGCTCGTCCCATGGGCCAGATGGGTGGATGGATGGATGGATGGATGTACGGACAGACACAGAAGGACAAGCGTATATATGATGGATGATGGATGGAAAGACGGACGGACGGATGACGGATGGATGGATGCTGCAGTTAGTTGTAGTCCGCACACACTGAACGTGTTTGTTATCGCCGCCCTCACAGCAGCTCGCGCTTTCGCAGTTTTTAAAACCTATGTCATGTCACAAAGAATCAAATACCCGACGTCCGGTCACATATTTGAAAATAAAAGCCCTTTCAAGTAAGGGCGTAATGTGCAGGAGTGGAAAGTAACTAAGACCCTGTTCTTTTGAGGAACTTGCACTTGAGAATTCACAAGTTATCCAGCAGATGCAATTATATAATGTAGTTAAAATAAGCCCCACATTACCAGCTACAACATTGAAGTGATGAACACATTAATGCATAAATAATAATAATCCAGCAATATAACATATATGATTCTGAAATGGTCCTATTCTGCATAATGAGAATTGTTACGTCGGTACTTTGCATGCATGACTTTTACTTGTAACAGAATATGTCTACACAGTGGTATTGCTAGTTCTGCTTAAGTACAAAATCTAAGTACTTCTTCCTCCTCTGGTATATGAATTTATTTGGTTGGACACCACTTGTAACCACAACGATGGCAGAGAGCAGTTAATTGCGAAGTTCAAGGTTCAGTTTGTTCATCCATAAAAGCATGGCAACTACCCCATCCTTATCAACCAGTGCTGATTACAAATGTATATACTGCATTTATACAGTGTGGGTCATTACTACTTACTTGATTGATTTTAGACGTTTAAACTGCAATTTATGGGATCAAATTGTGGTCTTACAGATTTGTATTGTAGAATAGCGAGAGAGAACTTTTATCTTGAAGGTTAAGACGCTCCACTTCCTGGGTGACGTTGTTGCTTGACGGGGTGCTACGTCAAGTTGGTCAGTGGCTCGCGAGTGCAGTTCGGTCTGTTGTCCAGGCGGCTGCGCGTGCTGCCGTACCTGGCTGCAGTATATAAACGCGGTCAACGGTCAGAAATCACAACAAGCCGCTCAAAACGTTAACGGTTTGTCTTTGCTCCCCCCCCCAAACCGTTCAGTTCTCCTCTTCACGACCGGCATCCGTGCCCCCTCACAAGCCTGGGGAGAGGGGGGTCCAGCGCGGGGCGACACAGCATGGACCCCCAAATGAAGGACCGAACCAGCCCGGCGGCGGGGGGCTTCAGCGGGCGCCTGGCCTCTCTGGGAGCGGACGGGGGTGACTCGGAGTCCGGAGCCGGCTCGGAGGAAGCCGCCGTGGGCTGCTGCAGCGATACATTCAGCAGTCTGCCCGACATGGAGCAAGAAACACTGGAGGAGAAATTAAGAGGACTGGCGTTCCGAAAACAGACCTCGTATCGGTGAGTGGAGAGCCGGGGGGATGCTGGGACAGGATACTGGTCGGAGGACGATATGTTGGTGTTTGTGTTTGTCCGTTTGTGCGTATATCTCACTGACAGACCTGTTTGGATAATATCCGGAGGCTGTTCTAAATTCCGTTTCGCTAGTTCTTCATATTTATTTTACATGTTTCAAGCTAATGCTATTGTAAGAATTACATGTAAGCTAGCTAAAGCTTATGAACACCAACACAGGACAGGGCACAAAGAGAGTGGGGGATTACATTACAGGCTATTTTGCTAATTTGAAAGCCAAATTCTCATATACACATGTTCTGGTATGGTAGCCCTGGGCTTGTCCAGGATAGCCATGTTATGGTCACCATCATGCTGTTAACAGCCTCAAACATGGCATTGATACACACAGCATTTAGCCCATGACAGTGATGGATCAAAACAATTTTGCATACACAACAATGTGTGTGGGTGCATTTCCCTGTGGTGTTGTAGGTCTGTTGATTTGGGGTTAGGGGGAGAAACAGTATTGATTTTTGGGCTGTGTGTGTGTGTGTGCGTGTGTGTGTGAATGAGTGTGTATGTGTGTGTGAATGCCAGCAGCAGCCTGACACCCTGGTGCGACTGGCAGCTGCTGTTGATAGTGAAAACTGGCCAGAGACCAAACACACACACACACACACACACACTCACAGCAGTTTTGGTTGTCAAATGTCACTGTCAGGAATGTGTGGCATCTATGTATCTGTCTATCTGTCAATTTTGTCTTTGTTTGTAGCTCTGTCTGTGTTTATGTGTCAACCCTTGTGCTGGAAATAATCTGCATTTAGAGGTCAAATCAATCATTTTAACTTGTTTGTGTCTGACTGACTTGTTTGTGTCTGATTTGGGGCACTGTGGCTAAGCACAGCAACAGTTTATGCATCCGAAATCTGCAAAATCCGACCATAGCGTTTGTTGATTTTTTATACTAATTTTAAGAGTAACAGGGCGATAATGTCATATATCTGCCTGTCACAGTTTATGTGTGTGTTTCGGACTTTTGTTATCACTCTCCATCTTTACCATAATTTGAAAAATATGCGGAAAAATTCCATCTGCATTTGTGAAAGAAGGTTCATATTAGCTTTACATGGAGCCTTTTATTTCACCAGTAATTAACATCCCAATCAGATTATGTATGCATCATGTAAACACATTAAAAACAGAATAAACTGGCCATTTGGGAAGGAAATTCATCTAATTTGTAAAAGGGATGGTACAGTTTAATCCTATTACAATCCATTTGGCGGATGATAATTTGTCCTGTTGATTATTTTCCATTTTTTGAAGATCCTCAGTCTTTTTAAACACCCACTTGAGTTACATGTATTGTAAGGCAAATACATTACTCAGGGAAGACTCACCACTCTTTCACTTTTATTATACATCATCATTTACAGAACCTCTCTCCCTCCGGGTGTTTTCCCCGGGGAAACCATCTCTAGTTAAGTGAGGTTTCCAGGAGATTGTTCATCATGGGGAGTGCTGCAGCTGGTTCACCCTTTTCAATTTTATAACTGCAGAAGTAGTTTGTTCTGATAAATCTGTTGCGTCAGTCAAAAAAAAAAAAGCAGCAGTAAACTGGTGAAGGGGGGGAGGGGGTTGTACACGTCAGAACCTTTATCTAATTTATGTACTCTGGAGCACATGGGATGTTTAGAGGTGCACTGATCAATCTTCAGCTCAAATCTCCCGTTTATTGCAGTGAACACTGACTGACCTCATTCAAATCCAGTCAAATATGAATGTTTGCAAAAGATAACATGTTCATATTTGACATGTGAGCGCCCTGTTAGCGAATCTTCAGACGTTTTAACTTCCTGTATGATGGTTCCTGTGTGCGATTCAATATTTTAGACTTGATGTTCTGCAAAACCATTTTTGTTTTGGTCATCAAAAGCATCTTAAGGGGCAACATCTGTCAGGTTGCTGTTACAGCTGTTGTAACAGCTGTTTGACCCGTTTGAATGTGTGCAGTAAAAGACATAGTCCAACATTTTGGGAAATATGCTTATTCGCTTTCTTGCAGAGAGTTAGATGAGGAGATCGCTACCACTAATATCCGTATGATGCTGTAAATATGAAGCTACAGTCAGCAACCAGTTAGCTTTGCTTAGCATAAGCTAACTGGTTGTGGTTTTACAGGGGGTTGTGTGCTGGATTATTTCTTTAGCAGACGCAGTGATTTCTTGGAGTCTTCGCTGGTTGCCTGGCAACCTCACAGGCTACAACTATTCCTTTTTTACGCTCAAACTGGACTCAGATCAGGACAACTTAAGGGGTTAAGTATACTACAAAAGGCTCACTTAAAAGTGCTGCCTTTCATATTTAGCTCTGCCCAGGCTCTTTTGGGTAGAAGCTCTGTAATACTCAATATGTTATATATATATATATATATAGAATGGGATTGGAAGTAAAGAAGTGACTGGATCACTATGGGAGGAAAACTGCACTTCGGAGAAGAAGAAAAACATAGTGACCGTGCAGGATTGGAAGAATATCTTTTGATCATGTCACGCTCTGCTCTGTAGTCTTTTCCAGTCATTTTATTCCTCATGTACTGTAAACGGCTTCATTGGAATCCCCACTTGGATTAATTTAATTTGGAAAGAGAGCATTTGGCTCATGTAACTGCAGCCATTGTTTGCTATTGTCCACAGCAATGTATTTTGGTGAAAGCAGAACATTTTACTATTAATGAAGGCCTGCTTTGTATACTGCATATATGGTGAATTAACCAGAACACCCTCACTTATTGCTTTTATTTGATGGTCTCCAATGTAAATTTGACTTTTTAATCCTCCAGTATGTTAGTTGTATGTTAGGACTGATTGAATGTAGTCTGGTACTTTTAATTACTATGCCAGTGTCAGTTACATCAGTTAGGAGTGTCTTGGTGTTGTTTTGACCTTATTGGATAAAGCTATGGATAATCTGTGAATTTTCCTCTTCACGGAATCAGCCATGTGGAGGAAATGGCATTAGCCGGTCAAGGGAGATGGTTTGTTGGAAGGTAGTTTACATAGCTTTGAAGTGGCCAGTGCCAAGAAGTGAATTACCATATGTGGAAATATGAAAGAGCTGAGAAATGATGCCGGTGAACATCAAAGACAGTGTGTGTGTTTGTGTGTGTGGGGTTGTGGTTTATGGCAGCGTAAGGCACGTGTAATTTATCTGCCAGACATTCGTCACACTTTGACTGTGTGTGTGTATGTGTTCCCAGATACTGTCCCTCCTTTTATCTATTCTTAGACGTCTCACCCGTCTGCCTGCATGACAGTTCAGTCAGAAAGACAGTCGCTTTGTGTGTGTGTGTGTCACGCCAACCAGTTAGTCAGCACGCCAGTTAGACTGTAAGACATTACTTCAATTAGCTAGTCAGTCAACCAGCTGGACGCTCAATCTGTAAGTGAGTTTGTGAGTCAGCAAGCACTTCCTGCCTGACTGTGACCGTCAGTTGGTCAGCAGTTCATTTAAACATTTTTTGGATTATCCAGCTGAGATAGCCATCTCCAGTACCGGAGCTCATGAAATACTATACACCTCTATAGTTTCCAAATCTACATGGATCCTAATAGAGCTCCTGTAGTATTTGCATCCTCACAGCCTTTATACTCCAACCAGACTTACAGTCACACAATCCACCATCCCTGAACACTTTTACTGAAGTCCTAATGTACCTAAAATGACAAAGAAAAGATTAATCGATTATCAAAACAGTTGCATATTCATTTTTAGTCATTGGCTAGTTGATTAATCGCCAAATAAATTCAGCTCTAGTTGTAAATCAGTGAGCATGACTGATTTATGGCAATTTTGGATATTTACACGAATTTTGCATGAATGTGATGAAAAAACAGGCATCTTGTCACCATACACCACAGTGTATTACATCATGATATCATTGGTAAAATGAACAATGCATAAATATCGTCCACCAGTAGCTGGAACCACTATCATGATATTAATGATCATTTTTCATATATATATATATATATCACATCACAATATGACAAATGTATGAAAGATTAGTCAATTAATATTGAATTATTAATGCCACTTCAAAACCAAAATGAACAAGAAAAACAATGAAGCATGGCTTTGACCAACTACTCAGCTTTATATACAGAATGTAAAAACAAAACCTTCAGCTGAGCTTCTCCTCTGGTTGTTATTGTAAGACTGCACACTGTTGCTGAACAATAAATTCAACCTCTTATGATTCTGTATATGGCTCCTGTGAGTTCCCCAGCCAGTCTAGAACCCGGACCCACTTTAAGGCGTGGTGAGCTGTTGTTTCCTATCTTTGGTTTTTTTGTTTGTCTGCACATTGATTCTTTTGTCCCACTGTCAAACACTGCCCCCAGCTTCCTCGTCTTTGACTCGGACCATGCAGAATCACACATGATGTGACAGCTGGATGGACAGGGACTGAACCTGAACCTCTACAGTAGCCTCCACCTGGCAAACTAACTAGACTCTGCTGGTAAAAATATGACCTGTTTGCCCAACAAAGAAACAAACAGTTTGTTTCATCACCCAGCTTAGCATGTGGTGAGATTTCACCACCGCCTTCGTGGGAAATGGTGCCACAGGACAGGATGTCGTAACATTATCCCTCCACTATTTACGGCCCACTTCACAAACAACAGATCACAATGAGGGCTTGTCATACCACAGTCCAATATACTGCGGGTTTCATGTCTTCTTAGGCTGTGAGACAACATACAGCAGGGACAGGGGAAAAAGACCGGAGAGACACATGAAAAACAAGAAGAGAGGAAAAACATAAAAAGATATAGATGTATCTCATGTTGCTACCGCTGTGCACCACCTGCAGGGGTAAACAGTGATCAAAGGCCTTTCATCATTTGATGCTGCCAGAATATAAAACTCCCTTTTCAGCCTTCAATTAGGACAAAATACAGAGGGGAGAGGGAGGGAGAACAGAGGGAGGGACAAATACAAAAAAAGATGGGGACGGGGGAAAGACAAAAATGTTTGAGACAAAGTCAAAGGTGTGTCACGACTCGAGATATATGACGGAGGAGGAGCACAAATGAAGCAGCAGAAGAAATGATGACATGACGATTGTGACAGATTGGCGCTGACGCATTTTAAGACAATTACTGTAATACCCAATGGAGAACTGATACATCTAGGTGGAGCCACAGAAGTTAACTCATTCTAAAAATAAAACCTGATGACTTAGATGGTGTTCAAATAAGGCATTTGAGGTCCCTGATATATTTCTAACTCCTGCTTATTGATGCTGAACGTGGTGATAAAAAGTGCACCGGAAAGTCTTCCTTCCTGCCAAATACATTAGCAGTGTTTCTCTATAAAATTTAAAGCAACATCATCAACATTTTCTTTTGTTTTTAAATGAAACTTTGCACTTGAAAGTGAACGTCATGTTTGAGTTCAGACTTGTGGTGAAGTCTGTATCAGATTTCCTACTTACCTTCGGGCTCTTAAAGGCATTCATGAATTTTTTAGCTTGCGATCCAAGTTGTTTTATATAAACAATGTACACGGGTCAACAGCCCAAGGGAAAGAGATATTTCATATTTAGAAACCTTTGTAATGCCATGCTGCTTACAGTAATTGTGTAACCGAGCAGAACGTCACAATGCAGTACAACAGCACTGGCTTTCCCTGGAAAAATTCAATTTGAAAGGCCAAAACAGTCAAAAATAATCATTATACACAACAGGGGACAGCCTTCAAACGTATTTACCTGTTCAAAACAGTCACAGTTGAATAACTAAGGACAGCAGCCATCACACATCTTTTTAATCTATTGGTACAAAGCAAAGATGTGTCAGGCTTTGCAGAAATGTAAGAATTATGCACTTCAACATTTCAAGAAATCGCTGATAGGGCATAAAGGACGAGGGTGCACTTTAATCAGAGGTCAAAGCAGTCACATCTGTTATACCACATGTTCGAATGGCACCACATTTGGTGCATAAGTCAGCAATAGTTGGTTAGCTAACTTGGCTTTTTCCATTTTTAGCCACACTAGTGGTGCAGCTCGAGGGATGGCGATGCTAGTCTTCGTCACTTTGATATATTGTACAGACATTCATGGTCCTCTGTGGATGAATCCATATGACTTTGGTGATTTTCCCTGTAGCGCCACCACGAGGTTCATATTTGCAGTTATGAGTGAAATGCCTCAACAACTATTGAATGGATTGCCGTGACATTTAGTTCACACATTCATGCCCCCCCCTTAGGATGAATTGTAATAACTTTGATGATCCCTTTCATCAAAGAGTCGTCGTCTGTGAATGACTAAATAATTAACAACTAGAAGATGAAATATTTCTTAGTAACTAGCACAAAGAGCTCTTCATCCTTTGTTTGACTTCTCTTAAACTGCCTGCTCCCCTCTATCTCCTTCCTTCTATCAGGGCTAAAGTGGATTTAAGCAATGAAATCAATAAGGAATGAGCGCTTTCACCTGAACACACCTGTGCACTCAGTAGTATATAGTAGAAAGAGCTGTTCCTTTATGTTTTATACAACCAGTGTGCGAGTCAGTTTTGTAGCTCAGTCTGTGTTAAATTCAGGGGAAGGCTTGGCTCAGAGTCTGGGCAGCTTAAAGACACTCATGAATTTTTAAGCAGACGATCAGAGCACCAATTGTTGATGAAATACAAGGCTTACTGACACAAATTCCTCCTCCTCTCATCCTCAGAGCGGATGAACAGATATACATGCATATTTATGATACTCTTTTCCCGTTAGGAGCAGGAGGAGGAGGAGAGAGAGAGAGTAAGCTGTATGGATGTATGGATAATTCAAAAGACATAACAGGTCAACTGCTGTTATATAAAGCTCCAGTTGGCTTTTTATCAATGGCCTTGTTAATGCCAGTCATAGCTGCCCATCTTATTGGACTACTGTAGTTTCTCATGTTTATTTGGCTATAGACTGCCGCAGTTTTACTGTCAAAGACACCAGACAAATTTTCATAAAATTCCATTTAACAATGATATTAGAGCTTCGATTTGTGACATTTTTGTTTAAAGAAATGACGAAAAGCAGTTAATTATGAAAATCTGGTCTGGTTTTGAGGAGGATGCAGATTTGTAGCTGTATTTTTCCTGTGCAGTATTTTTCCTCTCTTATACAGTTATACAGACAACTTTTATAAGTTTGCATCTCCATTTTCCTGCAAATGTGACGCTGATGTGATGAAACACTCTCCATACAATGTTAATAATTGACATTTTAAGGGCGCTGAGTACTTTCTCCTTTTTAAACTACATACGATTGTCAAACTGAATATACGCAGTTTGTACAGGACGAGTGATACTGAAGGGAGTTCGTGTATCTTCCCGGCTCAGTCAAACACGTGAATAACGCGTGTGTGTATGTTAGCGTGAGCGTAAGCATGTGTTAATCATGGTGATGTGTTTCTCTGTTACTCTGACTCATCTTTCTATACGCGCATATTATAGTCAGTCGGAGGTGTTAGCACATCCCTGCCGTCCCTACCTTCTCTGAGTAGCGCTGTTCCAGTTGGCTGGTGGTGTGTTTGTGTATGCATATCAATCATTTTCTGCTAAGAAGAATGATGATGTCTGTTTTAGGAACAGTAGTGAGATTTCTGAGTTCTCTCTCTCCTTTCCTAGCCTTTTCAGGAGTGTTTGAGAGTGCAAGTGAGTGTGTGTGTGTGTGTGTGTGTGTGTGTGTGTGTGTTGGGGGTTATTTTGCCCATAATGCAGTGTGCTGAGGCATTATGGGGGATTGGCTGACAGGAACCGCTCCTTATTAGTCGTCTGGCTGGCTGTAAGAGGCTTTTCCTGCTTGGAAATGGAGCTGAAAAAAAAGAGGGCAAAAGGCGAAACAGAAGAGAAAAGAGAAGTGGGTGTTCCTGGTGTGATAGAGAAGAAGAGGAACCTTGTCAAAGAGAAATCTTGACGTGTTGAAGATTAGTCAATTACTTCCTTCTCTATCAGACACTTGAACTGATATATGTGGCCGGTATTGGCCTTTTTATTTTCTCTAAAAGAACTTACAGTGTCTTTCTCTGACCTGTCTGGCAGTAAACACTACAAATAGTCTCCTTTACAGCTACAGAAAATGACCTGATAACACAGTAAAATGACCAAAAAGGCACCTCACTACAAACATTACCACTACAGTCATCTGAATGTGCTGTAATGTAATGAAAGTCTGTTTAGTGTAGAAGACAGGACACTCTCCCCTGCCACGTTATATACTGTAGGTGTCTGTTTACATTCCTCAGATGTAAAGGAAAGAGGCACAGGGCAGGGCGAACTTATAAATCTTAGAGGTCTCCCAGTTGAAACAGACGCAAAGGCAAATATATTACAAAGAAAATGTCTTAATTTATACATAATCATTTTAATTTCAACATAATACCTTATTATCTCAATGAAATGTACTGAAACTGATTTATATGTGACACAAAAAGGCAATTTTATATTTTGGCCGCTAAAAAATATGCTTGGCCGGTGGATTTTTTTCTACCAGTCCCCTTGGCTGGTGATTCAAAAAGGTGGGTTATTGTGTTTGATTGACACTGATGGACATTGACTTGCAGCTGTATGAAACATGACTTAAGAAAAGCTGCCAGTAACAGTAGAGGTCTTACTTTGATCCGTTAAGTTGTTTTGAAAGGTTACACTGATGCTATGCTGCACTAAAACAGCATGTTAACCAAAGCTGGACAGGATGGACACATGTACACACCAACTGTGTGTAAGCGTGGCTGTGTGGACGGCCGGCTGAATGATTGATTGAATGGCTAATTGACCGACTGAGTGAAAGGACTGGATTACTAGGTGTTAGTGAGGTAGTCTCCGAGCTGGAGGTCCTGGGTTTGGTCCCGTATGAAGCCGAACCTGCTAATGCAACTTTTATCATGATACTGAACCCCTACCTTAGCAGTTAAAAGAGTGTTACCTAAAAGACAGGGTGGTTTAACAGCTGCCTGGCTGGATGTCTGGTTGTGTGGATGACGGTAAGCTACAATAATTACTTCTTTGAATCTGGATGAAGGTTGTTACAGGCCGTGTGGCTGTCTAGTGGTGAGCAAGATCAAACGTACACCACAAATTGGTTATCAAGTTACAAAATATAAAGAAACAGGACTTCAAACTACAGGTGCCTGGGCTCAGCCTGAGACAAAGAGTAAAGAGCTCAGACATCCGGAGGGAGCTCAGAGTAGAGCCACTGCTCCTTCACGTCGAGAGGAGCCAGTTAAGGTGGTTTGGCCATCTGATCAGGATGTCTCCAGGGTGCATTCGTTTGGAGGTTTTCCAGGCATGGCCAACTGGTAAGCGATCCCGGGTTAGACCCACAGCACCCTGGAGAGATTATATGTGTCATCTAGCTTGGGAACACCTCGGGATCCCCAGGAAGAGCTGGAAAATGTTGCTGGGGAGAGGGACGTCTGGACTACCTTGGTTAGCCTGCTGCCACCGCCATGGATGGATGGTGTTTCTCTCAGTGTGTGCCTTTGCCTTGCTTTTGTTTGTACTGTATGTATATATTTACAATATTTACAGTAGTGAAATAATGGCATTCATAAACACAAGTAGAAGGGGGGAGGTGTTCGTAATCAGAGAACTTAACAAAACAAAACTCAGCTAACTAAACAGCAAAAATGAAAAAGTAACACTAACTACTACTCTGACTGTGGCCTAAAACACAACACAGGAGGTTAAACTAGCGTGCTACAGAGAGATCAGCAGTCGTGCGTTCCTGGTTTGCGTTGGTACTTTTGAAGTAGCACCTCCTCTCTCACTTCCAACAAGCCCATCTGTCTCGTTCGAGCCGATAATGAACCTGTGGAGTTGACTGCTGAGGTGACACTGACTCCATCACTGCAACTCTAAATCTTCTTTTCTCGGTGCCTCGCTCTTGTTATCAGTTCCAGCTTGGTTTCATGGCAGGAGTATACAGCGGGGAACTGTAGATAAAGGAATGAACAGAAAAGAGAATTTAGCTAGCTAGCTTGTCATTTGTGGTGATTTGCTGCTTTATATGATAGTAAATTGAATATATTGGGATATTTTGAACTGTTGGTCAGACAACGCAAGCACTTTTATGACATCACCTGTTGTGATGGGTATTTATCTGTATTTTCTGACATTATATAGACTAATATATTCAGCAGATTAACTGAAAATAGTTACAGTTATTCAAATACATTAATGGGAGAAAATATACTCTTTATAATATCATACCTTTATGTAAGTTAAACTTGAATTTTCATCTTCCCATGAAAGAAAAGAAGCTTTTCATTTTCTGGCAACGACAGGAAATGTGGAAAAGGTTTTTTAAAACATGAAACACTTTTTGTATATTTGGAAAAGTAAACAAGAGCAGCAGACATCCATCACATGCCTCCACAATCTTAATTACTCACGACCAACCTCATGTTTTTGACTTCCTATCCTATTATTTGTTTTTACTCTCAGACTTCTTATTTTGAACTGGATTCCTCAGTTAAGGGACCGACAGGCATCTTTTAGATGCATTTCGAAGGCTTTGATGGATGAGGGAGATCTGGTTGTGCTGACTAATTTAATGAAGCTCACAGCCAGCGGCTCCATCAGCTCCATATCCAAAGAATAACAAACTACCAAACTCTGGGTTATACTTATTCTTACTTCTGTCTTTCTCTACCAGTTGCTGTACATTTTTATCCCTCCCTATTTATAGCTTTCTATTAATACACACACACACGCATATATATACACTACCATGATTGTAAACATGTATGTGCTGCACGGATTAACCCCGACCTTTTGGAAGTGTCTCTTGTGTCTGTGTGTCTGTGTGTGTGTGTTTGTGTGTGTCTATGCAGGTAGGATTACTGAGCACTGATCATCTCTCAGCGCTCAGATAGATGAGTCCCCACTCATACTCAAAGCTCTCACACACACACACACACACACACACACACACACACACACACACACACACACACATGCACTTATGTACGCATGGACACAAATTATAATGTGACTCTATACTTAAATAATATCTTGTTGTTACATTTTTTCCTCTTCCTCTCTTCAGCGTTGCTGGTTTTCATTTTGTTCCCTGACTTAAACAGATGCGCACACACACACACACACTTGTTCACCCACACACACTCGCTCGCTCGCCCACACACACACACACACACACACGACCTAGCAGACCTCAGCTGCAGAGACACGCTATAATTAGTGAGACAGCATCTTTATCTCTCTCTCTCTTTCTGTGTGTGTGTGTGTGTGTGTGTGTGTGTGTGCACTAATTGCTCAGGTCAGATGAGAGTCATTAGTAAATAATTAATTTTGTTAGGCAGCTGTAGCCTGATGTTAGAGAGACAGTACACTTGCCTGGTTTTATAGCTCACTTTCTCTGTTTGTACTGTAAAGATTTTATTTGTTCTGTCTTTCTCTCCCAGTTTTACTTTTATATTCTCTGTATTTGCATCTGTCACGTACCAAATCTTTTTCTCTTCTTCTTCTTTTACCTTTCTTGTTCTTCTTTTTATCCACTTCTACCTTCTCCTTTTATCTTTTTCTCTGCTGTCTTCTTTCTCTGTGTGTCTATTCTAAGCAGTAAAGGTCAGATACAGATGCACAGCGCAAATCTGATGCCTCCCCCACATTACATGCTAGCTCGCGCACACACACACACACACACACACACACACACACACTGACAGACTGTAATTATGTAGGTGTCAGAGGAAGATGTGAGAGAGGGGGGGGGGGGTATGGGTGAGGAGAGGGTAGTATCACTCCTATGTTCTGGCTGTGGTTCACGACATTAACTGATTATAGAGTAGAATATCATATCTGTGGCATACGACTTAACAAATCCGTGTGCGCTTCCATGACAACAAAGAGATGTCTTCGTGGTGTCTTAGCTATCTTATCTTTCTTAAATGACAAAAAACAGTCAGAACCAGTTACCAACAAGCACATTTGATGAAACTGAGACACCCCGAGTCATCTTTATGACTCAACGTCTGAGACTTGTCTCAAGTCAAATGTCACAATGCCCCTCTTGAGTTATTCAACAGATAATTTTACTGTTTTTGATCAAGACTAGCTTGATACTAGTTGGTTAAAAATGTGAAAAACCCAGCTGATGCTAAAAAGCTTTTACTCAAGTTGCGTTCAGACAAAGTCACGCGTCACTTTTACTGCTGTGTTTTGTATTTAGTTTTACTTTTTGGGCTTATGATCCTGTACTTGATAGTATATAACTGAAAGGGGGACAAAAATGTGGGGAGAGGTGACTGGATTCAAACCCTGGACCTTGCTTTGTTTATGTGGTATGCTTCTCGCTCCCCAGGTCACTGTGACGTCCCTACTGTTATGTGGGGACACACGTTAAGGTTGAAGACTCGATTATAATTATTATTTAGGTGTTGGGACGGGTCTGCTCTAGTCTGGAACAGTTTGTAACAGTCAGGAGATAAAATGAGGTTATTCATGACTCTAATTGTTTGTCTTCTGATCCAGCCACCGCTCTCTCTTCCCATAAAGTCTGTTTTATGGCTGGAATTATCGACATCACGTGTGTGTGAGACACAAAACAATGATCCAGTATCGTCATACTAGCTAACTGGTATGGCAGTTTGTCAGAATAATCCTGGATCACGGAGCAAACGGTGCAACATGAACATCATGAGCGAGTGAGAATTATTTTACAATCCAGTTCAGCAGCCTTCAGTGCAAATTCACAGCTCACCTGAGGTTCAGCTCATTCTTGTGTAGTTCCCCCACCTCCATCAGAAAATCTGTGTATGTCAGTTGGAAATAGTTACTATGTGTGTGGGGTGGCTAGTCTTGGTATGTTTCAATATTGTTTAAAATGCAACCGCTTAGAAATACTTATTTCAAAACTTCCCAGGAACAATAGTTTCTGAAGGTTCTCTTTCTGATCTCGTCTCCGTGAAGCAGCCAGAAACCTGAAATAACTCAAATGGATTCGTCTTTGCCTCAGTTTGCATCTGTTAACACTTATTTGCATTTGACTTTGCGTGCATTTGTGTTTCCTAAAGTTTGCATCACAGTCAATCTGAACACACCTTTGGAAGTTTGTGTGTGTTAGAAACTCACCTTAGAGTCTTGTTGATTAAATGGTTCAACCTGCGCAGACATGCAGTCATAAAGCACACAGAACTCCAGAAAAGCTTGGCATGAATATGCAAAATTAATCACAAGTGAGACATCCAGTCAGCGTCCTGTCATGGTGTTTTAAGAGGTGTGATCACTGAATGATGTAGTATATGACAACATTGTTCATTTAGTTTTGTGTTATTTGAAATCAATAATAATAATAATATATTTTTTTACCTTTGCCTTGTTCCTCACAAGTTTGCAGTAAACTATATCACCCTCCAGGTGTGTGTGTGTTGGTACTGACAGTTCATTTAGAGAGTGCAGTATGTTTTTTCAGATGCTAATGTCCTCAGTGAGGCTGGCATTGACAAAGTCGCTGCTGGAACATTACCTGTCTGTCTGTCTTTAGTGAAGCCAGTACAACATACAGCTGATTATAAACGGGTATCCAGTTTGATATTAGTTCATAAGTCATGTTTCAAATCAGTCTCAGTTCAGTTTGTGACAGTCACAGCACAGACTTGGTGACACCTGCCTCTGGAAAGGACGCGTCATTTCAACATATTTGTGGGTCTTCTTCAGGGCATGGATGTTCGGAAAGCTTTAACACGTTTAGAGGCGCTCACTTTCTGTGTCTTTGCCTTTTCTACAATAATACTTTCACATTACCTCACTTGTACGGGGAAATTTGCCTCAACACTTTTCATTTTCCCTTGTTAATAATTTATGTAATAATTTATGTTTTACTCTTCCTCCCCCTTTTTCCAAACCACCAAGATGGAGATCACTCTTTGTATCTGTGTGTGTGTGTGTGTGTGTGTGTGTGTGTGTGTTTCAGCATTATGTTGAGTTGACACTCCACTACTATGACTGTTAGTAGTCAGCTCACAGACAATAAGCAGTTCTCTCACTCTTGTTCTCTCTTTCCTACTTATAGAAACAGAGTGGGTTTTCTGAGTGGGAGTTTTGGAAGATACTCTGCTGACTTTGCTGGACAAAAAGAGAGAGAAAGAGTAGTGAAGCAGCAGTGTTTGCCTCTGAAATAACGGCTATTTATTTGTATGTAATTAAAATAATCTACTTTAAGACTTTTAAAATGGATTGAGGTTGGTCTTTGTTGACCAGTTACCAAGAAATCCACCAGTAGGGCTGGACAAACCACCGACCACCTCCATGACTCCGGTGTGGTACATAAATAAGCATAATCCAGGCCGCAAAGTAACTGGGAAAACAATTCAGCACTATATAAACGTAATTTCTAGGAGACAAGGTTGCTTGGGGATTACCAACCCACATGTTGGAAACCACTGTCTTGAGCTATGAAAACAAATGATGGTATTTCTGTACTTTCTGTCTCTTTGTCACTCGGGTTAATGGCCACAAACAGAGACACGATTGCTTGTTCGTTGAGCAATACTTTACGCAACAACGGCTGTACATCTGACACTGCTGGCAGGCTCACGGTCACATGTATTGGCCCATAATTTCATATTTTTGTTCGCTTGACGGGATGGCAGCTTTTCAGATGATGGAAGAGATTAGTTTATATTAATTTCAAATGTCAGACTCTATATTTGAACCTTGACACTTCCATATAATTAACAGTTTGTCCTTTTTTTGTCAGCAATTTCCTTATGATTTTCACTTTCTCTCCTTTCTTGTTATTGGTGGAAGTCATCATTTTTTGATTGTTTTATTGGCCAACAAACTAACCACTCTCCTCTCACAGAGCTGCTGTTTCATTTCAATTGAATAGAATTCGAATTTGATCTGAATTTGAACCAAAAGTGTGAGGAGGAAAAAAAGGAAGAGAAAAATAAGTGGGTGGATGGAGGGATGAAGATGAGTGAGCAGAGAGGTGGATGAGGTTCAGGAGGGGAAGGAGAGAGTGAAAGTGTGAAGGAGAGATGATGATGATGAGGAGGAGGAGGATGAGGAGAGAAGCCAAGGCCTTTGGGCAAAGCCAAGACCGCCTACAGATGCTCTCTCCTTCACTCTCTCTCTCTCTTCTCACAGTCATCGCTTTTCCTCTCTCTCTATTTCACACTCACTTTCTCCTCCCTCTCTCTCTAATCTGACTGTCCCTCCTCTCACTCACTCTCTCTCCCTCTCTCCTCCTCATCCACCCCCAAAGGAGAAATAATGTAGGCCAATGGAGAAGTGAAGTGAAGGGCACACTCACTCAGGCAAACACACACACACACACACACACACACACACACACACACACACACACTCAGACCTTCGTCTTGTCCAGTGAAGGACAGCATCAGATGTGCACATGTGGTCCGTCCTGAAGTCCTTAAGACACATAGAAATGTTCAGAGATAGATTTTTGTCCCGTCATCCCAGGAAGGCAGATGGGAATTGAACAGAATTGAGAGAAAGGCAGAGTCGTGGTCTGTGTACCAATCCCAAATATAAACTATTACTGAGCAGGTTTGGAGTCTGTGGTGTGTCAACATGCTAACATTCCTGCAATAACTGCTTTTTTAGCTCTGATTTTGGTCTCCACCAGGATCTGAGGTAAATATCTGGCTTTTTAGCTGCTAAATGCTCCACTATGTTCACCAGCTAGTCGCTAATTATGTCTGCCTGCTGCTTAGCAGGTAGTGTACAGCGGGTTTGTAGAGCTTTTACTCTGAAAACAGTTGCCTGCTGCGGCCGTAAACAAAGCTATGAGAGTGCAACATCTCAGGAACACCAGAGAAGACCAAAAATAACTATTCAGTCACTGGAAATACTGTGTGTAGCTTGTCTGTGAAAATACTATGAAAATAAGTATAAAGTACTTAGTGTACATTATATGGAATATGGAAGTGGACAATCATAGAGACTAAATTCAGAGAATAAGGGCACACAAGTTGAGAGGGTAATAATGACATGCATGTTATTGAGAGAGAGAGGGAATGCTTATAAATAGAGGGAGGAAGGTCAGAGGGAAAGAGTCAGGCTTCCTGTATCCAGCCTCACAACCGGATATACACACACACACACACACACACACACACACATGCACATACACATCAACACACACAACAAAAATGTAACGTTTGTTTTTACCAGTTTGTAGTTTTTATTAAGAGCTAAAAAATTATATTTCTGTTTTCTCCTTTGTCTTATACTCTTCTGTCTAGGGTGGCAACTAATTTCACATTTAGTCTATAAAAGGTCAGTAAAATAGTTAAATGTGCCAATCACAATTTCCCAGAGTGAAATGCGACGTCCTCTGATGTCTTATTTTGTCTCACCAACAGTCCAAAACCCAAAGACATTCAATTCACAACCATATAAAACAGAGAAAAGCAGCAAAAGCTCACATTTGAGAAGCAAATGTTTGGCTTCCTCCCCCCGATAAATGACTTAAACAATGCCATGAAATGATGACTGTGTGTGTGTTTTATTGGTCACCACACTGCACTTGAAGAACAGTGTGTTGTCCAGAAGTGGCTGCATGTTAACGTGTGTGTGTGTGTGTGAAGACAGTGATCTAATAAGAGTTGATAGTGTACCCGACTGCAGCTGCTCTCACACACCCACTCGCTGTCAGAGACACACAGAGAAGAGAAAAGTAGACTATAATTAAATATATTATACTTATTAAAGTAGAGAAGAAACACAGCTCAGTCAGAATCCAACTCAAGAGCAGCTCATGTATAGATATGACCACAGGCAGCTGACTACAAAGTAGCACTAATTAATTAATTAATCAATAAAACATTTATTGGTATTTAACAACTTTGATAATAACAGATTACTTACACATTATCAATCAAATCTGTGATTTAGTATGAAGTCACATTGTGTATCAACATCGTTACTGATTCAGTAATTGGTATTGATTAATAAACAAACATATTTTTCTTGTAATAATCACCTTTACACCAGAGTCCAGAGCTTCTCCCCCACGAACTGTTTAACAGAGGTGGCAGAGTGCTGCTTAAAAACATGGCCTTTTTGATGAAGTGCCACGGCTCGCGTTCCCTGAAGCTTGTTAAGCAGAACATTATATCTCATAACTATGTAATAATTTCTTGTGACGTTAGCAGGGGCGCCCCCACTAAAAGATGCTGCAGGAAGCTCTTGTATTATCTAAAGACACAGTGTTACGACCCTGGCTCAAGGGAAGCAACATGAAGGAAGAAAACTGTTGGATGAACCAAATTTTAGGTTTATTAAGTAAATATTAAGAAGGATGCCCCACAAGGCAGCCAAACCAAACAAGCCAGTTAATTCAACAATATTCATTTTACATTCTGCAGTATTTGACCACGTCTTGGAGTGGGCGTTGTCCAGCACATGGTCCCTCCACAAAGATTAAACAATTAGTTTTGAGTAGACAGTTTGTACTTTGACCCCATTTAGTGTGCCGAGCTTCCTGCAAAGTTTTATATCGGAAGCGCCCGGCCTCACCTGAAATCCAGAACACTGTACGCTTTTGTAAAAAAACAAATATTGCATTTTTATCGAATATAAAATTAGGTTTGTGAAGAATCAGGGAAAATGAGCAGTGCCACTACATCATGCAGCAAATGCCACGTATTTACTTTAGTTTAATTTAATCTATTTAAACCAGCTAATCAGTCGATCAATCGATCAGAGTCCCAATGTCAAGGAAAAAAGAAGAAAAATAGAGACGAACGACATCAGGCTAAAATTAGTTTGATAATCACCAGCTGGACACAGTGTAAGACAACCAATTCTGAATCTAGGACACCTCACCAGGCCCTGACAGAAAGACAACCGTATCTAGTTTGACAATGTACCACGTGCTCCTTCATGATCCAGATCCTACAAATGTGTCTTGTTTTTGTGCCCCTCAGCCCGATCACCTTTGCACATCATTCCGGTCAAGCTTCAAGCACATGTCTCTAAACCAGGTCACGGCAGGACCATGACCACCTAATGTGACGGAGAGACACAAGTGTTGTGTAGTCTGATCCTGGCATCCAGCACTGCCGGTTTGGCACTTTCATGGCTCACAGGTGCATCAGGTGTTTTTATTTGGTAGATAATCAGAGAGGCTCAGCAGGGTGGGAGAACAGCTGGCTGAAATCATTCAAGCTGGTGGCTGGTTGTCGTCCACCGCAGGGGCACCGCTTACAGATCCAAGCAGACATTTTCTTTTATTGGCGAACAACTGACCGACACAGACGGACAGACGGACACAATGCAGAGTTAGAGAGGGGGGTTTCAGAGGGAGAGGCACTTCACATACTGTACAGACAGACAGGGAGGAAGACAGACAGACACGGAGAGGAATGCTGTATGCTCAGATAAAACTGGGAAGGAAGTCTGAGTGGGGTTACCATGGCAACCACACCCTTCACACCCTGCCCCCCTACACACATGTGTACACACAAACACACACACACACACACATGGGCCAGTCCAAAGCTGCGAGATGGGAAATGTTTGTGTGTGATTATTGTGGAGTGTGTGCAGATAAGAAATTGTTTTGTGCAGGTTGACAATAAATTACCACACAAGAAGACATATCTGTAGCTCACTATAGTAACTGTGTGTGTGTGTGTGTGTGTGTGTGTGTGTGTGTGTGTCTTAGTGTGTGCGTCTTTTGTCTGTTGATTTCTTCCTGCTATTGTCAGTTGTGGCATGTGTGCAGTCATGTTCCTGTGTGTTTCTGTGTGTATTTATGTGTGCTTGAGGTCAGACCGAGGCTGAACCTAGAAGCCACAGGACGTTGAATGACACAGCTGCAGGATAATGTACAGGTTTCTTCTGCTAGAAAACAGCCTTTTGGCCTTTCCAGTACACTGATTTGTTCCCCTACTCCTCAAACAAAATAATAGTTTAAAAAACTCATTGAATTATCACCGTTGAGAAGATGAAATATAATCCAAGAAGTCCAGTTTGAGTATTAGCTCCATTAGTTGGAAGGATTATTAGATGCCAAAACAATGCACAGCAGTTTAAGATTCTATAAGACAGGATTTTACAGCTCAATCACAGCAACAATAATTTGATCCTGCACCGGTGCATTGCCACATGACTTTGCATAGTTCTGCACAAACGTTCTTCTCAAAGTTTTTGCTGGTCTGAATACAACTTTACGCCATGTCTACACAGCCTGCATAACTGTTTATACAGGATGTGTTCAGGCACAGAATTGAGTTAAGGTTTTGGCAGCGCTCAGAGGCCAATACATAAGTAACAAGAAATTGCAGTTCAGAGATGCCAAACTAGTTTGAGGTTATTTATAAACAGGATCCACCAGAGAGCGCTAACAAGTTGATTTATCAACTGTAAAATGTCCCGCACTGTATGTGTCTGGATCACAATACAAAATCTAAAAAATCTATGGGATCCATATCATTTTATCATGTTTATGTTATGTGTTTATGTAAAAAAACAACAACGATATATCAGCCCGTATATCGTCAATGGATTTTATAAACTCAGATTTCAGTATTGGCCTCAAAAATCCAGCATTGGTAAAGCTATACACACATGGCGATGGTTTTAACCGCAGTGCTGTCACCGAGTGCTGAAAGTGTCTGTTAGCATGCTGTAAGCTACCTGAGCAAAAAGAAAAGAGGCTTATTGGAGGATTTTTAAAGACAGCAGTCTCTTTGAACAGTACATGTATAGGCGTGTGAAAAGGATCACATGTACGGGTGTGTGAACGTTGTAGTGTGTGTTTTCTGTTTTGTGGTATGTTAAAAATGACAACCAACGTCATGAGACGCTAAAGCCCTCCTGGCTCCAGGAGGACTCATAAAGTCTTTGTGAGGTACTGAGTGTGTTTTTGTGTGTGTGTGTGTGTGTGTGCTTTCATGTGGTTATCAACCTTTTATCCATCACACCGCCATTACCTGAGGCACTGAGAGGAGGCCTGTAGAGACACAGGCACATACTCTGTCTCTTGTCTGTCTCACACACAGACATGCGCACACATGTACACACTCCGGGCATGCTGTGTCACCAGCGGCAACGAACGAGCCTTTCACACTGACCCACATAGAGTGAGAGAGAGTGAGGAAGAGGATAAAAGGAGGTGGAGAAATTTGGGTGAGATGGAAAGAAAGGGGAAGATTGAAAGGAGAGAGATAAAGAAGGAAGAAGTGGAGCAACAGAAGAATAGAACGAGTGTTTGTTGGATTGTACTGAGCGGAGGACATGCTGAGTCTGCCAACTCTAGTGTTTAAGCTCCATGTAAATGACTCTTTTACATCTGTGTGTGCTTGCGTCCATATTAACATCAAGGCTCTCTGCTCGTTCACACTGCAGCTAACAGACCATCTTGTGAGGTTGTTTCACCTCAGTCAGTTGAACGCACACAGTGATGAAGTTGAGATGTCGCTGTCCTCGTCCCCCGGAGAGGTGTGACTCGCCAAGCCGTGAGTGAATGACACGATCGTCTCACCTGCAAACACAGCAAGCTATGGTCGCTGAATTGACAAAGCTGGAGGTCACACTGCTGGGAGTTAAACCCAGGGCTCGTATTCACAAAGGATCTCATCTTACCTCAAGGAGTCCTCCTAAAAGAGTTTCCACTTATTCACAAAGCTTTTACTAAGGAACTACTAAGAAAAGAGAATGTCCGCAGTGATTGGTGATTAACAGGTGATTGGTCCGTGTCAGTGAACGAGAGGTGAAGTAATCCTCACTACACAGGAGCGTGAGGAGCAAGTTAAATTAAAGTTAGATAGATTTCAGAAACAAATATCTTATAAAATGTGTCAATATTGACTTAAGTAGATTGTATCTGGCATCAAATACCATCAGCATGTGATATTGTGTTCCAGCTGACAAAACAAATCATCATACTTAGATCATCATCATCATCATCATACAGCTCAGATTTTACTGGATAATCCAGCGATGGCTATGAAATCACCTTTATTTATATATGTATCGCAGTTGGTGATTATTTGATGTGCACTTAGTGAAGTGGGGTCTGAAGAGCACATTTTTGGTTTGATGATTAATACTGACGGCTGGGACTGAGGTCAACTGTATTTTACTGGTTATTGGATTGTTTTCAATTCGTTGGTGAGCTGATTGAATCCTTGTTTAATGGCTGCCATTAAAATATAGATTAAAAGTTCATTATCATTCTGTTTTTACAAAGCACTGATGCTATGAGGTGCTTTACCTGCAGGTCCTAGTGACTTAGGATTCCTCTGGACTGCATCCAACTCCTCTCAGACTAAAGACTAGACTTTTATTAAAAAGTAATGTGTTGTGAAGCTATAAATGGAAACAGAAATTGGGCACTTTCAGTTGGGGGTCTGTTACACGGCGGCACAATTGAGGAATCACACTCTCATCTTTTGGAAACCCTTGTGTTAAAAAGCATTTTATTATTAGAGAATGTGTTCATTAGTACTTCTATTGTTCTATTTTTGGTCAGAAGGAGACATTTAAATCCTCTGGTACGTCGTTTTTTTCCTGCACTGTTAAGAATTAAATTCTCTATCAGCATAAAAAGGCTGAAAAAAGTGTTGGTCTTCTTAAATCCCCATATCAGCCCAACTCTGCTGCACAAACATCCAGCTAAATGCCTCTCTTAATACAACTGATGTGTGTGTGTGTGCGTATGTTAGCATGAGCTCATGTACTTGTGTGTCTGCATGTGTTTCTCAGGTTGCCTTTGCCAGGTTATCTCTTACGTAATGTTCTAAAAATAGAGCAGATTCACCTGTGAGGGAATGAAGGGGGAAAGGACACAGAGAGGCGGAGGCCGATAGAGGCGGGAAACTTCACTCAGAGACCCTTTTATCCTTTTATTGAAAGCAGATACTGTCCTCTTACAGCAACATTTTAACCATTATCATACTCAGTTAGCTGTATCTTTAATGTCTCTGGATTTATCAGGTTAGCAGTGTGTGCAACAGTGAGCTGGACTGCTTTGTTTTGCACCAATATGATAACGTACCTACATTTAAATGGCCAAAAATAGGCATTTTTGTTTGTTATTTTATCTATAAATGCTTCCTCAATTTAATTGTTAGAAAATGTGCCTTCACATTATTGATTGATATTTCCATATGATCGTATGATACCATCGTTAAACACAGATTTTATGTTTTTATGCACATTTTCAATTTGTGCATAAAAAAAGCAGAAAATTTGGAAGAAAGTTGCAAAAAAGGCTTTTAAAAAGTTGGCGTGTCAATAAAAGCAAAGTGCAATGGAAATGGACTTTGCGAATTAATCATGACGTCCACTGAAGCTTCAACTGAAGAGATGAAAACATCAGATCTGTGTGGAGTAATGAGGAGACTGTAACCTTCCTCAAATGAATACATGAAACAAACCAAAATGCCATATTTACATCATGTTTTCTACATTTCTTCCCACCGTTTGAGGTTCTCCTTTAATTATGTCTTCTCGTTGCACCCTCTTTGTCTGAAACACACATAACTTTGCATTTTTGTTCTGAAAATGTGGTTAAAATCTGTGCTACATTTGGATGTAAAGTGCCACTACTGTCGCCCACTTCTAGGCTACTACTACTACTACTACTAGGTATTTTCTGTTCATGTCAGTCAATAACCACAGGCTATGGAGTCACTTAACTGTAATGTAATGTAATGAAAAGACAATTATCATAAACCAAAATCCCAGTAAATATCTATAACATTATTATTCTGCTGTCTACATTTGTAAATTTGCTTATTACCTTTAATCTAACAGAAAGAGGCAGAGGTACAGGGGAGTTGAGCTGTAGTGGATCCAGTGTCATAGTTAATTGGACACCACTGCTGTCACACACCCTCACACACACTATTGTTTCTTACTTCCATTGACTACATTCATTCATTCCTATAACCATAACTTAGTCTCACCGCTCAAGCCTGATCTACAACCTAAAACTCTGTACGACCTATTTAAGTTCAACCCTCTCCCGAATCAAAAAACACACACACACACACACACACACACACACACACACACACACACACACACACACACACACACACATTGTCACACAGCACAGAGCTCAGATGTCTGGTGTCAGGTCTCCGTCGCCTGTTACGTTGATAGGCGTAATTACCTGACCTCTGCTGCGAGTGTGTCGGTTGATTCAGTCGGAAGACAAGGATAACAGAATAAGAGGGAGAACCATCAAGAGTAATAATGATAAATGTCGGAGCAGGTGGACGGGGAGGAAGGAGAGGGAGGGTGAAAAGGGTGCGTTGGTTTCACCGGCTTCTTGGCTACAGGTGAGTGAAACTGTTAAGCGGCTGCAATGCTAACATTTTAAATTCTGCGTGTAACTGTGTCTATACAGGGATTATAGCCAGCGTCATGTATGTTATGGCAGTCGTGAAACATATTGCACTTTTAGTTCAGTTTAAAAAATGAAGAAGTCATGTTTTAAACAAACCAAGTGTGCCCTTTTGGCGCATGATTGAGGTGTCAGCACTCCTCAATTAGTGCTAATTCCCCTTTCTTATATGTAATCAACATATGCACATCTGGAGCTCACAATGACGGGACATTCTGGACATGTGACTCTTTCAACACACATTTCTCACATTTTTGCTTTTAACCAAATAAGCTAGTAACCACATTTAATAGCTTTAATAGCTGATAACAGAATCCATTGTTCAGTAGTGTAGTTCTTTGTAGCTTGAACAAACATTTGCCAGCACAGAGACTCAACACTAAACCCACACTAGTGCAGTTGTGTCTCTTTTGTCAACCAAACTTCTCCCACATAATCACAACATCTTGCGCTCCACCAGTCAGAAGATGTTAAACTCGATTCCTCCCACTTGCAGCTGCTTGTTTTTGTGTGGCTTTTACTTTTGTTCTCACTTTATCATTAATCATAAACGGTGTTGCACAGCCATGGCTGAGCACACTGGGATGTTCAGATGCTGGTTAAATGACTGCAGCGAGGGAGCGGAGAACATTACACCAGTGTAGGCTTTTTTGCTGTCGGCGATACCACCCACCACGAGAAGCCTATTTTCTTCCCACCTTAATCACCTGAATAGTACTGAACGACATAAACAGTTCCTACTGTAGTAACCGTTGACCCCTCAGTGGTTACAGAGGATCTGTATTTAGACAGTTGAGGATTTACAGAGATTACATCATCCTCAGTGTGTAGGCTGTGAAATGAAGACAGTATAAGCACTGCATATGTGTGTGTGTGTGTGTGTGTGTGTGTGTGTGTGTGTGTGTGTCCACGTACACACACACACGTCCCACATGAGGTGATGAGGCTTCTGTCTAAGTAACTGCATTTATAGTTTACTGTAAAGTTGGGTTAGCACACACACACAGCAAATTCTCTACCAATGTAATTACTGGATGAGCTGCCGATGCTCCCGCTGTGCCGTTGTCATAGCAACGCTGACAACCCACCTCTGCTGGAAGAGGAGGAGGAGGAGGAGGAGGGGACAAGGGGGAGGATGAGAAAGGAGAGCAGAGGATGACAAGAGAGGAGGAATGGTAGAAGAGGAGGAGCAAAAAGAAAAGAGGGAGATTAGAGGGAGGAGGAGGAGGATGGGAGGGGAAGATGTGAGAGAACTGAACGTGATGGAGGAGACACAGTAGAGGAAGAGGAGGAGAGTAGAAGAAGAGAGTGGAGGAGGAAGAGGAGGGCGATTAGTTCCAGAGACAGCAAAGGGGAAGAGGGCAGATGAAGAGACAGAATTATAAAGAGAGAGAGGGAGTAGGTGGTGTTAGGAGCAGAGAGCAGCTGCTTTCAACTCCTCTATTCAGGGTTCAATATAATCTCTTCACCGGAGGCTTTAACACACTGAATGTCGGTTCCTCTCCGCTAACGTTTCTCCTACCTGACTTGTTTAAATGTCGCATTAGCTGCAGGGACACCACCTCTTTCAAGATGTGTAGAAACATGTTGGTTTTTGTCGAACAGAGAACATTCATGAGTGCATCATCCATCCATTATTCTGAACTCTGCTTCACTTTAATGACTTTAATCTTGCCGAGTCTGTAAAGTTCACTGTAAACGTTTGATACTGTATTTTGTATCATTGCGTTTGGGGGATAAACTCCGACGACACACAAATAGTCACTTACCTAATCCACATTTCAGAGGGAAATATTGTACTTCTTTACTCCACTACATTTATTTGACAGCTTTAGTTACCAGATACTTTGTAATTTAAGATTTTATATAACATATAATTATTATATAAAATATAGTTAAGCAGTTGAAATTGGCTCCACATTGAAGAAAAATGAATGACACAATTCTTCGTGCACATTAATGCATGAGTAATGTTGATAATGATTATGGGGGCTATTCTGCATAATGCACATTAGTATATTTTGCTCATACTGTAGTACTTCTACTTTCCCTAAATGCAGCTGGTCATTTAATGTGTGTTACAACCAGTTACAGAGTACGTTCCCCACTTCCTTGCAGACTGTATTCTGATGGTATAATGTTTTATTTGTAGAAAAATAAATGTCTTTTTGTTGCCACAGTGTGTCACCTCGAGCGAACTTGCCGACCTTTTGCAACACTGATGAAATTAGATTTTTAATTTGGTACACGTTCTTATTCCCATAAACAACATCACAGTATGTCGACATCTCTCTGCATCTCATCTCTCATTCTTTTGATTATTCCCATTGTTTCTTGACTGCGCATGTAAAGTTGTACGTCCTACGTAAAACACACATTCTTTGAGAGTGTTTGTCTGTTTTGTCTTTAAGTTGACAAATTTTTATGTAAAAGACAAACAGAAACAGCACTGAATGTCCGTGGCTGATTTGTGTTCTTTCACAAGGTAGTTTTGCTTTGCTTGGCTGTCATTCCTGTTTATTTAAATGCTTTTAAGCAAGATTTATTTTTAGACTGATGCACTTTCACTGCCTTCTTTGTGGACAAATCTACTTAAAATAACTCTGAGGCAAAGCGAGAGTGTGTGTTACCATGTTTGATGTGTGCAGACCACAGAAAAGCTTCACACTGCAGGTTTTTTTTTGTGTGTTTAGATTTTAGGAGTGAGCTTTAATACCTATGATCCTGTCTGCTTTTAGTAGATTAGGACTCACTCAAATATAATGGTGCCCCATGACCTCTGAATGAGAGTGTCTGAGTGTGTGTGTGTGTTTGTATATTTAAGTGTGTATTCCCATTTACCTTGTTTCGTGATGAGTATGTCAAGTACATTGATGCTTCTAGGTCTTTTTTTAGAAGCTCTGACTTTCCCTCTCTGCCTGTTAGCAACAAAACACACTCAGGTACACACTTTCATGCAAGGATTGTTTCATTATGAACACACACACACACACACACACACACAGCCTATTCATTCATATCTGATCAACCATAATCAGTTTATAATAATCCTCATTGCCCAACATTCACACACGGCAATAAGCAACAGAGGTAAGTGTGTGTGTGTGTGTGTGTGTGTGTGTGTGTGTGTGTGTGTGTTGGATGTTCAATCAGGATCTTTTCATCGTTTTAGCCGTTATTTCTTTTCATTTGCATTTTCGTTTCATTTTACTCACTTAAAACTTTAAAGCAAAACATTTGTCTTCATTTTCCGTTTATATTCCAACAAACATCACACGCTGAGCAAAATGAAACAAAAACTACAGCAAAGATTATTGCATTTAAAGCGACATATGTTCACTTTCTGCCTTTGCTTTCACTTCCAAAATAAGTGGTTTCAATAAAACTGCGGGTTCGTTGACAAGCCGCCCGATCGTCTGACCGCTCGTGTTACTTCCCTTAATGGACTCGAGTGCATGTTGCCATGTTCTCAGATCTCAGCGGTTAAATATAACACTACAAGTTGTCAAACGTAAAGGAAATGATGAACAAAACTACCAAAATAAGACATTTGTTGTAAAAATTGTAAACGTGTATGTGTGTGTGTGTGTGGTCCCTTTCTATGTGGCATATGTCCAGTCACCATACGTCCTTGCATTCGTGCTTTTGTCACCCACGCAATGCTATTTTTATCCCGAGAGGCGTGAGGGTGCGTACATGCATATATGTGTGTGTGTTTGTGTGTCGGGGTGTGTCATCAGGTTACAGTGTGTGTAAGTGGACTCCTCTTTGTCCCGGTTGATAATTTTAGACAGACGGCCACTGAAACTTTCAACAGGGGGGTCAGATGCTCTGTGCAACCTTTTCCACTGACACACACACACACACACACACACACACACACACTTATTCATTCCCATAATTACCAATTTACTATAAAGTCGTGCTTTTCGCTCACGCTGCCTGCTAATTCAGGAATTCTGCGTTTTCCAGATCTGGAAAAGTATCCAAGTTGTGTGAAATTATGGGTACAAGATGTTTTGCTTGTACATACACACAAACATTTCATGTAATAGAAACATGAAAAATGTAAAATAATGCTAAATAATGCTTTACTCTTTTATTAAAAACTCTGAAATTGTTTGGGGGGGTTTTAATGAAGGTGAGATTTTCAACTTCAAAGTTTCAATTCACAGAGAATAGTTAAAATACAGTACTTTAATTGAAGTGAGCCCATGGTAAAGATAAGTATTTAAGGTATATAATGTATATAGTGATTTGTTTCAACAAAGCAGGAGAAGCCATGACAAATATAGAGTACAAGAACTGAGCACAAATTTTAAAAATCCTACCAAAACCACACACTAAATTAAAGTCTTGGAATAATAATGGATCCAGATAAAACTGTAAGAAACGTTTCTGAACTCACTCTTAAAAGCAACTAAAAATCAGTTTGCAAACTTATTCATCTTTAAATATTCAAGTGGTATTTACCTTTCATGAAAAGTTTGATATGGATAATGATATGCAGTTTAATCACCAATTGTTATACTGTGAATGTGCCCGTGAAAACAGTTGTATAAAGTCTTCTGTCTCTCTGGAGGAGCTTTGTCTGACAAAATAACCTTGACGATGTCACCAGGGTTTTCTGATGTTGGGCTCAGACCACAGTTTAATAACGGGGTGACCTGTGTGACGCGGTGTGGAGTTTGAAAGGGGGGTGTTTACCAGGCAGGGAGGTCTGAGATCCAGAGGGGGCCGTTTACTTAACCCTCAGCTGTGGTGAAGTTCCTTCATCCAATATTGTTTTCCAGCAAAAAGACAATATTGACGTATCACAGGTATATTGATGTTGGATTAAATGTTGTATGTTGTCATATTTGATTCAGTTAACTCGTCTCTGAGATTAATAATCACCTTTTTGAGAGAGAAAATGGGACTAGGAAGTATAATAGGGGCGAGAGTCAGAGACTGAAACATGGAGAGGGAGAGATGACTGCTGACTCATCCTCTGACAGAACGGATCTGTCTCCGTCTCTCTCTCGTCACCCCAAAGTGCTGCTGGCAGTCTCTCCTCCAAGCTGTTGCCACTTCTCCTCAACCGAGTATCTCCAGCTGAACCCGCTGAAATGTGGTCTCATAACGTGAATAATGAATTTACATACCAAATTATACTGAGATCTGGTTCTCTGTGTGATTTAGCTGCTTCGTGGTGAGAGAGCTGTGTCATACATGCGGATGACAGTGTTGATTTTTGCATCCGTGGCCTCTCTTCTTCTTAATAAAGTTTCTTGTTTGTCTCATGTTGTTTTTAGGAAGGCGATCTCCCGTTCAGGCCTCCAGCACCTCGGACCACCCCAACCCGCCCTGCCTCCTGCATCCAACGGGCCCAACAAGGACCTACGTACCGGTGTGGACTGGACGGTCAGACATGCACATACACTTTCTATAACTGAATATGAACAATAATCAGAGTTTTGTCAGTTTCTTTGTTCTCTGCTTCTTGTTTATGTGTATTTATTGTACATATTTACACACGTACTTAAAAGAACTTAAATGCAAAATGTACATCATGCACATTCATCAATATGGGTTCAAATATGGCACAAAAAGACAGTTGTCCCATTCTCTGTTGTCCTTGTTCTGTCTGGCTGAGTCTCACTGAACGGCATTTGGATTTTTATGTTAACAGATTTGTCAGCAGACTGGTTTCAGCAGCCGTATGTTCATGTGGAAATGAAAAGCAGCAATTTTCTTTTTGGGTTTCTGATCATTACTAGAAAATGTCTTGATAACTGAGCGTGGGAAAGAAAGTTTTTATGTGTCAGGACTTTATGGGATGTGACGTTCTCTGGGTTTATTTTGCAGAATTTAATGGATTTTGATTTACATAAAACTTGTATAAATGTATGCTTAGGCAAATGCCAAGTTGATATGGAAAGTGCTCATGAAAATGTCATGAAACAACTCTGCAAATTAGTCAGCGATGGTCAAAAAGTGCAACAAACATTTTGATTGGCATCTTTATTTCCATTGAAATCCATGTGAGTAAAAATAGTAAAGCTGTTTCACCTGACAGAGACATGTTTGTCCATTTCAGCTGTGGCACGCAAACCTGATATCTCGAGCAATTTCTGACAAGAGTGCGCAATTTTGTAAAAGGCCCACATTCCAGAAAAAAGGTTAAATCAAGGGAAAGGTTAGAAATGTTCTGTAATCAGTGACTTTTTCCTCCTTAAATAATCTAAAATCTTTCTGCCGAAGTGGTTTAGTCTGACAGAGCAGATCAAATCTAACATCCTACAGTACTTGAACTATCTTTTTCCATCAACTAGAAACAACATATTAGAAATAACTTCCTAGACATGATCTTTTAGTTCCGTAAATGACAAAATACGCAAAATAACTTAAAACTTTTGTAAATTACATCACATTTCTTAAGAAAATCTGCTCCAAATTCAGATATTTTGGTCTGCAGTCATCACAAAAACAGTCTGAGATCCTTCTAGAACTGATTTTGTAAAGGTAGTCCATGTTTCTGAAACAGGGTTGGCAGAAATAACTGCTGCCAACTTTACCTTGTTTACAATGGGCCAAACGGAAAGAAAGGCATGCTTCTATTTTTATCTGATTCAACAAGAAAAGAATGACTGTGACAGAGGGAGGTTTTGGGTTTTTTTCTTACTCAGAATCATCAATGTAGGTAGCATTTTAAATTTGGAGCACACCGGGCTCGGAAAAGAAAACAAACACAGCGCTTTGGGCTCAAAACCAGCATCCAAAATCTAGCTTCAAACTCATTTCAGAAAACCAACTAAAAATGCATCCTGTGTAACAAAACAACGGCAGAAAATAAGGGAGATTTAAAGTCTTGAGTGATCTTGGTCAGCTCATAACTTCTCACTGTCGTAACAGTCTATTATACTGTATAATTAGGCACTGAGTGAATCACACATCCATAATGAATAGTAAATAAAACGTGCTGTATTATCTGAGATTCCCCTCTGGCTCTGTCTGCAGGGACTCTTCCACCACGTCATCACTGGCCTTTAGCTCTCTGCATGACACACACACACACACACACTCATATATAATTATTGTACTTAATCACTCATTAATATACTCTTAGAGGTTGATTTACTACAGCTTTATGGTCCCTTTCATGTGCTGATGAGTTAGATAGTGTTTGTCTATATTCACATTTAGCAAAATGACAGAATAACGGCATAACGAAGAGCTGATTCTTTGTATTTTTGGGGCGTTCCTACTGCATGTAGGATGGCAAGATATAAGATGAGGAAATGGAAATGTTTACAAATGGAAAGTGACTTACTGTCTACTGTGGCGGAGGCAGTTCTGGCCATGATTCACCGTCAGAGACAAGTGAGAGACAGAGGGAGAGATTAGAAGATTAGACAGCTTTGGTTCTTCTTATCACAGTTCAGGTCTGTTTGGCCAGTCGGTCACTTATCAACATTTCGGCAGAAGCAACATGACAGTGAAAACTATGATAACTACGTCACCACTAAGACTAGCACACGGAAAACAAGCAGAGCATTATGACTGATTGATTGATTGATTGATTTCCTATCTGTTACCCACAGTCATTTCTCTGCTGTATATTCTGCTTTGAATCGATTTTCTTACAGTAATATTCTCGCTAACACAAACAGATTTTATGCTGCATTCACATGGATTCAGGCAGTCGGCTTTTAGTGGACGAGAGCAGGGCGGTAAAATTAGGTGAGGCCGGCAGAAAATACCGGCAACGGTAACGGTAGACAGCGTTGACGTCTAAAGTTAAAATATTGCTCATTGACACAAGGAGAAAACATCTGGACAACGAGAAGCTAAAAAGGTCTCTTTTTCAGACAAAGATAAACAAAGAATACACAAGTGCAGTTTTCTTTTCACATGTTGGAAATGAATGAATGACCTCACGTCTTGGAGGGAATTTATAAGATTAATATTAAGTTTGCAATAGCGTGTTAAGAGAAAGCTGCATTTTATAACTACATGCATTACTAGAATAATTACATGAGGTAATAGACACGAAATAGCAACATATCGTCATGCCTGAATCCATGTGATTGCAGCATCACTCCCATGTTTAAAAGACTGACCTTCTATAAATATATTAATTCAACTTGAAGCTGACAGCATGATTTAACTATTATTAGCCTTACTTTTATCTCACACATAGTTTTAATCATTGTGGAAACGGTGTGTGATTGCAGTTCCAAAGATCAGCCAGAAATGACCTCAACTGTATCTGTGCACGTTTGTGATATCAAGCCAGATAAAACGAATGTAAAGAAAACATATGACACAAAAGTTTGTGGTCCTGATGATACTTTGTGTCACACACTTACATGTTCGTGTGCGTATAGGTGTGTGTTTGCACTTGAATCAGTAGCTCCTGTAGTGTTTTGATTAGCACCTTGAATTAACATGCGCTGTGAAATTACCCACCTACTCAGCAGCGGCAATTATGTGCTTGACACACTTGTTGACCGCTCTCACTGCCGGGTGTTTATGTGCATATGGTTGCAGTTTAATGTGACTGAATATAATCTTGGGTGAGAGATGCACGAGGATAATGTGAGTTATCATATCATTGTTTCTCTCTCTGTCTTTCTGTCTCGGTGTGTGTCTCTGCAGGAGAACGCACTGAATGGGGATCACCTGTGGATGGAGACGAGTTGTTCAGGAGAGCTCTGTTATCTCGGAGAGGACACCTGCCTACTAAAGGCTGCAGTGAGTAGTGTACACACTGACCACTCCTGTGTGTGTGTGTGTGTGTGTGTGTGTGTGTGTGTGAGAAAGAGGGAGATCTTCTCTGGTACTAACATTTCTGTAGATCTCGTAAGTATAGTTAAAAAACACTAAACGCTAATAGGGGTTTTGAATGGCTCTTTTTCAGGAATTTTATTTTAGCCTCTGAGACCTAAGTATCCAAACTGAAAACTAATATTTTATTTTGTTGATTTAAAAAATAAAACCAATGTAGTAATACTAATGCTGGCAAACGGTTTAGATAAAAGCGGCATATATGTAGATTTCCCTCTGTTTATCCTCCCAACGCACAAATAAGCCACAAAAATAAGGCAGAAAGAAAAGATGGCGCCCAAGAGAGAGAAAGGCTGGACAAAAAAAAACCTGAACAGAACATAAACAAAAAAAGTAACTTAATTGATGTATATCACTGTGTTTATTTACAAAATTAAAAATACGAATTGACCCCTCAGCAGCACTCAGCGTCCTCACACAGATTTCATCCAGAATGATGAATAGTGGTCATGACGGACTGTTGACCTTACATACAGATGACCTTAACTTTAATTAAAAATAAGTATATTGTTGTTTGTGTCGTGACAGGGAGGGAAAGGTTAGTAGCTTAAATGAATCATATGGTTTCCTGTGGTCCAGTTGCAAATGTTCGAGGCCTGGTACTGGACTGTACCCTCTGCTCTGACCTTCTGTCTATAAGTATGCAAATCCTGATAGCTGGTCTTTGGAAAATATCACTTTGAAAAATACTGAGTGCAGTTTAACAACACAATTGCATTTAACCCTGTTTTATGTAAAGCACACAGATAAAGTTGCCTCGCCTTAATCAATCTGGCCATATTTTCAAAGCAGGTTATTGCTGTGCTTCTTTACTGTAACTGCAAAGTAGGTTCAGACCAGTAAATCAGTTTCTTTGAATAGCATGTTTATCAAAGCAGACATCACTTCAATTCTTTTATTAAAATAGCGCAAACTGATGCCTTTAGAGTCAGCAGGAGGTAATGCTCAATGTCTCCAGCTTTTAAAGGCTTGTGAAGCGACCTGGTTAGCTGATCTGTGGTCAGCCAGGTGTAGCCGGTCTAAACACGGGGCAGATGCCTGGCCTCGAGCCAGGCATTACATAGAGAAGATTAAGTAATGTCACAGCATTGCAACAGTTGATTGCAGCGGTTTTAAATCTTGCCTTTTCTACTGTCGTTCTGGATTTCACATCAAAATATGGCCGGAAAAAAAGAACTAAAATCGTACTGTTCACTATGATTTCTGTGCAGCTGTACAAGCCAGTAACTCAGTTAAAGTTGGATATATCTTGGATTAGATGGGTTTTTTTCACATATCAATAGTTCAATATTAAAAAAATCACATGCATAAAACTCCATCTCCTCTTCCTGATTCATGAAGTCTTCATCATGGTCACTCAGTTCATGGAGCAGGTGGTCCGAGCGTTCTGGAAATGGAGCGTATTGTATACTTCTAGTCTTAAATGCAGCTTATTAATTTACCCTTATTTTAAACAGGATGCCACACTCTCATTCGGGTGAACCATGTCTACAAAGCAGCCAAAGTGTTTAAATTACAGGTATTATAGACTCGTACTTTACAAACTGCTTCACACTCACATGGACTCAGCAACAAACGACAGCAGTTGGAACAGAGAGCTGAGAAATAACCTTTAATGCTTGACAATAATATGACACATCTGTGCAATTTCACAGATAGTATGCAATTACAGTGAGTGTACAAGAACACGGTGAGACTGCTGCTTGTAAGATGGAGCTGCAGCAAAAATAACTTCCCTATAATCTCTCTCTTCCTCATGTTTAATTAGATAAATATTCCATCAGCGCTGTGTGCTTTTGGTTACTTAAAAGGACAACCTGACCTCGGTGGAATCTCAGATTGCTTTGACAAGTTGTGGTTAACATGAATAAGTACATTCCTACCTGTGCTCAGGGAGATATGGCTGATTTAGTCTTAGTCAAGGTAAAAACCTGGCAGCCTGATGGATGCCGCAGAGGCTTTAAACTCAACACCGAAAATCATGTGAGACTCATGCTGTAGGAAATCTGTCAGCTCTGGGTCTGAGTTCTCAAAGTAGTAGGGCTGGGCGATTATAAAAATGTATCACCATCATAAAACATTTCATCTCAGTCGATATTGATAATTCTTAATGAAGGTTGAATGAAACAATGTCCTCACTTTCTGTACTAATTTTCTCACTTCAGTTGAGTGGAGTAAAAGCTAAAGCAGCTAAAAAATACAAGTACAAGTACCTCGATATAGTGTGTAACAGGACAGCACGTAGGTAATCGGTGAAATATCACTGTATTGTATTGAATGTCTTTGCTGCCTTTGGACCGTGTTCACCCCGTGAGACTGCAATAACTGTGTGTCCAAACAACCAAACCACTTTCATAAAAACTGTGGCCTTTAAAGAATGATGATAAAGAAGATTTCTACCACATCAAACGTGACCATAACTACAAAAATGTGTGTTAAACAAGTTCCCCCATTGACGCTGTTGCAATTAACTTATCTGACACCCATCATTCCCCAACATAGTCAGAACGTCTTGGTTACTTAATGTGACATATTTCTTTTTAAATGAGAGTTTTGTGGTGGGAAAATTCAGAACTGCCAACCAATGAGATGTGAGAGTGAAAGTCTGTTTTTTTTTTTTTTTATAGTAGAGTAGTACTGTACCATTAAGTGTTGCTCGCTGTGACAGTCAGGAGTGAACCCCTTGACTGGAGTTGAGACCACTCCATTATCAGCTGTCATATTATTACCCATAATGAGTAGTTTGTGTTGTGTAAGAGTGAGGGCAGCAGAGCAATATTATTCATTCAAAGCACTTTGGCATCTTGAGTGTTATTTTTCATTGCCAGTCACGCCGTGTGATAAATGGCTGGGGTAATCTCTGAGCCATCACATCTATAGCTTGTTAGGTCTTTTTCTTCCACGTGCACATTTCTGTCATGTTTACTCAATAATTAAAGCAATACTAAATACGCTTATTTGTTTTCCTGCCAAGAGTTAGACGAGAAGATCTCTACAACTCTCATTATCTGTACACTAAATATAAAGCGACAGCCAGCAGCCTGTTAGGGCAAGGAGAAAGAGCTATCCTGGCTCTGTCCAAAGATAAAAACGATGTGCCTACCAGCACTTCTAAGCTCACTAATTCACACGTTATATCACTCCTGTAAAGATATAACTTGTTAAATGGTGAGCTTTGACACGCTGGTAGGTGGATTTTGTTACCATTGGAGTAAGCCAGGCTAGCTGTTTCCCCCTGTTTACAGTCTTTGTGCTAAGCTAAGCTAACTTCTTCTTATCAAACTCTTTCGCGAGAAAGAGAATGAGCGTATTTCCCAAAATGTCAAAGTATTCCTTTTAAGTTTAAAAGAAAATTATTAATATTTTGAAAAGTCTTCTGGTAGGTTGTACTTCATCTGTACTCGAGGCTGATAAAAGACATAGATCAGTTTCTGAAGACAAGAGTGCAGTTTAATGGCGCCGCAGGTCGACTTATTCCTTTCAGAAGCTGAAACCAACAATGTTAAAAAACAGCTAATTTAATGCCAACATGATTCCTTTTTTTTTATCATTTTGAGTCCTGACTAGTGTAGAAAAATAACTGAAACTGTAAAATGTCAAGGTGTCTCTTTTCATGCCTGGAGTGTCATTGTGCTGTTAATGCTGTTGATAAAAGGCTGCTGAAGCTTTTTAAACTGAATGGGAAGAGAAGTGAAATGTTTGGACACCTTGAACACACATCTCTGAGTGTGTGTGTGTGTGTGTGTATGTGCTTTCGTCTGTGTGTGTGTGTGTGCGTGTGTGTGTGTCTTGTTTTACTTGTGTTTGTTGCGTATCTCACCACCCTCTGTGCTATGTTTCTGTTTTCTCCTTTAAGAAGTCGGCCCCCAGGAGGAAATGCGCTGCCTGTAAGATCGTGGTTCACACTGGCTGCATAGAGCAACTAGAAAAGGTTTCACACACACACACACACACACACACACACACACACAGAGTTAATCATACATTTGAATGCAGACTTGACAAACCAACATTGTTGAAGAGAATTTAGTTTCTAAAACATATTGTTCATCCTTGACGCCTTGTCAGTTATTGGTTATTTTAGTTTCTTTGTTCCTGTTGAACCACATTTAGGCTTAAAATGAGTGCAGACAGCTTACGTAGGACAGATGCATGGTGGGTAACTTGTACACTACTGCTGTAGGCTGTCGTAGTTCCAAGACATGATGTTCTACTCAACACCTGCACCAAATGCATAAAACTGTGTGGATTCACGACTAAAACTATGCAGACGCATGCTTTTTGTCAGATTTATGAAGCTGCCTGGTTTTAAAGAAAAATCTCAATCATTGTGGAACTGGGCTCACGCGCATGAGCTTCATTTCCACTCCCACAGTTCGCCATATATGCACTTAAATACGTCCTGAATCACTTGTTTACACATCAATACTCTCGCCTGCTTCACCAGCCATTAGGCCGTCAATGAAAACGGCAACGAAGTCCAGTTTCACTGATTGTGATCGATTCTCCATCAGCGCCAGAGCGGCTCTCATTACACGCGACCACAACGCACGGCTGAACTGAAAGTTGTGTGTACTGTGACACAATTTGACATAATAATTGAGATGTTTTCAACATAATGTTAATCCTTTTATTAAATGTAGACATTATGTTCGTGTGAATTTTAAATAAGACAGACATGATTTGGTATTTTGTGCCAATATTCATCGTTTGTTTTGTCTCTCTCTAGATTAACTTCAGATGCAAGCCAACCTTCAGAGAGGGAGGATCCCGGTGCCTCAGAGACGTGAGTGTGTGTGTGTGTGTGTGACTATTTACATGTGAGAGAAGAAGAATTTTCTTTTATGTATCCAGTTTACAGTGTGCGTGAAGAGAAAACATAAACATGTTTTGCATTTCTCTCTCTGACAGCAGAACATACTGAGACATCACTGGGTTCACAGACGAAGACAGGAGGGGAAATGTAGACAATGTGGAAAGGTAAGTACACACACACGCACACACGCACACGCACACACACACACACACACACACACGCACACACACACACACTTATTATTGTTCCTCAGTGTACCTCAGAGTACCTCAGTGTATTTCTTTGTGTTTCTGCAGAGTTTTCAACAGAAGTTCTTCCACAGTAAAGAAATCATCGCCATCAGTTGTTCCTGGTGTAAACAGGCTGTAAGTACTCTGTATCAAGTATCAAGAGTAAAAGTACTCATAGTGTAGTTAAATGGTCCCTGTCAGTTTTATACTTATATATGATGTTGCATTTTACTGCAGTAGATGTTTGAGGTTGAGCTCATTTGAACTGCTTTATATGCTGTTGGGTAGTTTAATCTGCAGCACTGCATCATATTCTATAAGATCATCATATGTTTGTAGCATCACTGAAAATATATATTCAGTATATATTATATTTTTTGTCATTTGGGTGAAAAGACCTTTTAAGAGGCAGAGTTTCAGACGGCTGCGGCTCGGATATAAGATTAATATGTGATTGATGAATAGGATAAATAATAACAAGGTGTGTTTTTGTTGCAGTTCCACAATAAGGTGACGTGTTTCATGCTGCACCAGATTGAGGAGCCATGTTCACTGGGGGCCCACGCTGGAGTCATAGTACCACCCTCCTGGATCATCAAAGTCAGGAAACCACAGGTGTACACACACACATATATATATATACACACACACACACACAGACACACACACACTCCCATTACAGGCATCCCTCACCAGTCAGTCCACTGGTTGATAAAGTTCACTGGCTGTCGTTTTGTGACAGTAATGAGAAATGACTTTGTTGGATCTAAATTTAAAACTCTAAAAGAAGGCGGGTGTCAAAAGTTGTGTGTGTGTGTGTGTGTGTGTGTGTGTGTGTGTTTGTGTGTGTGTGTGTGTGTGTGTGTGTGTGTGTGTGTGTGTGTGTGTGTGATTTCGGCTATGATGTGATATGAGCTGACACATGTCTGATCTGTCTGAGGGAACTCTGGGTTTGTGTCTCCACCATCACACACACACACACACACACACACACACACACACAAAACATGCACAAACACACAGACATCACATGCTTTATTGCACTTTTAATTACCATCACAAGGGACATGGTGACAGTGAACTAACCATTGAACTCTGTGTGTGTGTGTGTGCGTGTGTGTGTGTGCGTGTGTGTGTGTGTGTGTGTGTGTGCGCGTGTGTGTGTGTGTGTGTGTCTGTACCCCAGAGCTCACTTAAGAACTCTGCCAGGAGAAAAAAGCGGACATCTTTCAAACGAAGGACAAGCAAGAAGGGACTGGATGTGAGTAGCATGAGCTTAACATACAACAGCAAAATGTGTGTGAGGATTTATTCAACACGAAATAAAAACATATATCTTGACATGAAGATTCAGAAGCAGCTGAAACATCTGTAACATCTGTATGGGCCCCAGGAAATAGGGGATAAATGACTTAAACGATGAATTGATTGAGCGACTAATCCTTTCCGCATTATGTATTTCATACTTGTAGATGTGTCTAACCTTTTCTGTTTCTCCCTCTTTCTCTTTGTCTCTTTCTTCCTTTAGGAGTCTAAATGGCGTCCGTTCATGTTGAAGCCCCTCCCCTCCCCTCTCATGAAGCCCATCTTGGTTTTTGTCAATCCCAAGAGTGGAGGCAACCAGGTCAGCAAACTTTCCTTTTTTTATTTTCATCTGTTTGAGATTCCTTCAAGCTAGCCTCATGTGAAGTTCCTGTAATTTCAGAGGACTTTTTTAGAGAATTTACTTCTGTTATTTGTTCTAAACAGTATTATTCAGATCTACTTTCTCTATGTCTATAAGTGATTTTTAGCTAGTTAGCTAACAGCCTTTCTACGGAAGACTATCAAACAAGAGATTTCAACAGGATCTTGCATCATGACATTATCAGATTTTAATAAATGATGGTCTTTTATTAATTTACACCTTCACGGTGTGGCTACTGAACTCCTACATGAGTTATTACAATCTGCCAGTCGCCAGTGACAGAACGTTTAATTAGGAAGGTGTCACTTCAAACAGGATTAGTTTTATCAGATAACATGATCATCGTCATTATAACATCACGCTGGATTTGACTGAGAGATGTTTCACAGTAATCACAGTTATGGAACCTGCCCCAGCAAACACAATGCAGTTCTAATTGGGTTTAAAATTGTACAATTCTTCATGTACTTGTACTCATGTCAAGTACTTGTCTGTAGTTGCGTGGACCCCTTTGCAAGTCTAGGTGTGGGTTTTTCAAATTAATGTTATTTATTAAGCCCTGTATCTCTCTGTAGGGTGCCAAGGTGTTACAGATGTTCATGTGGATCTTGAACCCTCGACAAGTCTTTGACCTGTCACAGGGTGGGCTGCGAGAGGCGTAAGTACCCTTCAGTTGGGACCGTCTTGGGCTTTTGATTAAAACTCACCCTCGTTAACACATCTGGTTAAAGTCAACGTGACATTCTGTCTTTGACAGTCTGTAATAGGCTGACTGACCGTGAAACATTGTTTTTATAACTAATTTATTAATAATGTTCTACTTAAATCATCATTTTACATCTTACTATTATCACAATCCACTGCTGGAGGAAAAATGCCACATATTCTCTCTTCAATTTTAGTCATTATCCTCTTTTATTCAAATACTCTGCTCATGGGTTGAGCAATTTTCATGAAACTTGGACAAATTACACCCACTTAACACCAATCAGCACTGCTTCCGGCTGAAGAAGCCTCCTTTACTCAACAACCGGGCCTTCCTCTGCTTTGTGTGAACCATCAGGTTGGATTTGTATCGGAAAGTGCCAAATCTGAGGATCCTAGCCTGCGGAGGGGACGGCACGGTAAGTCTCTGTTTTATTATAATCTATTTCTATTATTTCTAAATCTCCACAGCTTATACTTTCTGTGTATGTGTCCCTGTAGGTGGGGTGGATCCTGTCCACTCTAGATGAGCTGCAAATGAACCCCCAGCCTCCGGTCGCTGTTCTTCCTCTGGGAACAGGAAATGACCTTGCCAGGACGCTCAACTGGGGTGGGGTGAGTTCCCAGCCTTGACTTCTGCCGCAGAGTTGACAGCGGCAGGACGTAGCAGTTTCTCCTCCCTGTATTAAGTCGTTCACACGTGTCTGTTTACAACTTCATGTCGTTTATCCACATCATGATTAAAATAAGATGAAAGTGTAATTATCTCCAGGGTTGTTGCAGCTGGAAAATTATATTGAGATACAGCTAAGAAAAATAAAATAACAATAACAATGCCAGCACTTCCAACACAATTTAATTATATATATGAACAATAACATCTCCAGGGTATCTAAAAAGCAAGCCTATGGTCAGACAAATATAAAATAGTGAAAATATCCAGTAAGTATATGTAAATAAATATCTAATAAGTCTATGCTTTATACCAAATATGGCCAAATAAGGTTGTAAAAGTTCCCTTTAATTGATTCTGTCCTGTGTGTGTTCTGTGTTAGTTCTGCATGTAACATTTTCTCTTTCTTCATACAGTAAAACCACATTATTGCACCACAAAATCAGCGCTAAAAGAGCAGAAAACAGAAGCTCTTTACAAACACTTCCTCTTGCAGCAGCAGATTTTTGGAGTTTAGTATTATCAAATTTGCAGATTCAGGTTAGTTATACTTTCTGTGTTTTCAGGTTGGAATCATTGAGAACCTGTTTGGCTGTGACTTGACTGTTTTGGTTCACTCTCATAGTGTCTCATGCTTGGCATTTTTCAGAGTAAAAGCTCTAAAAACCCACTATACACTACCTGCCCAGCAGCAAACAGCAGGCAGACACAGTTAGAGACTAGCTGGTGAACATAGTGGAGCATTTAGCAGTGAATGAGACAGATATTTCCCTCAGGAGCTGGTAGAGACCAAAAACAGAACTAAAAGAGAGTGAACACAAACACGACTCAATATGAATGACGGTGTTTCTCAATAACTGCAGGATGTGTAAACAAGGAAACATGTTCGTCATATCAAGTTAAAAGGTGATGATAAGTCAGTGTTGTCTTCACAGCTGGTTTCTGCTGCCAAACAAATCAGTTATTGCAGGTTTAAGTATTTTCTGGTGCCCGAATCTCTTTTCTCTTTTTATGAAGCAGCGAGCTGCTGAACCTAAAATGTAAAATATAAAATAAAATATAATGCGCGATTGTTCTGTAGGTAGGCACGTTGTGCTTTCGCAGTGTGTTGCTAAAATAAGGTGAAGTGCTGAAACAACAAGAATCTGCCCCTTGACACACACACGCACGCACACACACACACACACACACACACGTTGCGTAACTGTACTGCAACATAGAAGAAGAGACCTTTACAAGCACCCACATTCTTCCATTAGGCTTTTCTTTAGACCAGTTATGTGGGCTTGAAACGATGATAAAACATCAAATATCTCTCTGTATGAGTCAAAAGTCTGAGTCAAAACCTGAAATGTTACTTTCAATCATTTCTCTGGTAATATTAAACGTTTTCTCATTGTTTTAAAATCTATATGAAGTTACATCACATGCATCTTCTGTATTGTATTATTACGTGTGTTACATCAAAGGCTTTATTCAATTGAGGGACATTTAGATAAATAAAAGCGTAAAATACGCAGTATGTTGTCTTGACCTTGAGCTGCACTGTGACAGAAATACATTCATAAAAGAATACACAAAGTTTTGTGGAGACTGGCCTCTGAACCCACATCTCATTCACTTCAGTGTAACACTTTACTGTTGCTTGATGTGGCGACTGATGGGCCAAGGACGCGTGAATGACTGTGAGGATTTCAGGAGTGCAGCGCTGAAAAAGTCCTGATACAAAGAGAGATAGACGCTTTGAACGAGGATGAGGCTGAGTGGAAATTCATGTGTGTAATTAGTGTAATTAATGTGTCCTTTTTGTCCTCCGTTTCATTTCTGACTGCAGGGTTTCTTCATCCACTTTGTCTCTGTTGCTTCTTTTTCTTTTTCCACCCCCCCCCCCTCCCTGTCCTTCCCTCTTCTTCCCACTCCTTTCCTTCCCTCCCCCTTCTTTTTCTTTCCTTCTTTTCCTCTTTTTTTCCTTCGTTTCCCTTCCCTTCCCCCACTTCCCACCTCTTTCTTTTCCTCCCCACTCCTTTTTTCTCTCACTTGTCCTTTCCTTCTCTCTCCCCCTCTTCCCTTTCCTTTCCTTCCCCATCCACCCTCCTCTTTCTTTTCCTCCCCACTCCTTTTTTCTCTCACTTGTCCTTTCCTTCTCTCTCCCCCTCTTCCCTTTCCTTTCCTTCCCCATCCACCCTCCTCTTTCTTTTCCTTCCCCCTCCTTTCCCTCCTTTTCCTTTCCTCCTTCTCTTTCTGACACTCACTTGTGTTATTCATCGGCCCTACCTCTCTCTGTGTGAGTGTGAATGACCCTGTGACTTGCTGTGTATCTGAGTGTGCGCTCCTTTGTGTGTGTGTGTGTGTGTGTGTGTGTGTGTGTGTGTGTGTGTGTGTGTGTGCATGTGTGCGTCTCTGAGGAGGCCCTGCTGATGAGCGCTACTATCTTCAGATTGTTGTCTCCTTGTGTGTGTGTGTGTGTGTGTGTGTGTGCGTGTGTGTGTCTCTGAGGAGGCCCTGCTGATGAGCGCTACTATCTTCAGATTGTTGTCTCCTTGTGTGTGTGTGTGTGTGTGTGTGTGTGTGTGTGTGTGTGTCAATGCAGTCCTTGGTACACTGATTTTCTGACCCTGTCCAGACCAAAGACAGATAAAAGATGGACAGAATAATGAAAGAAAGACAAAATACTCTCCATTAGGGAGACGTAGCTGGAATGACTAATGGGATGAAGGGAAGAGCAGAAAGGGAGGGAGACAAGGATTGATGGTAGAAGAGAGGGAGGTGTGTGTGTTATCTGTAAAATCCACTGATTTATGCAAGAGTTTGTATGTGTGTGTGTGTGTGTGTGTGTGTGAAGCAGCCTCAATGGCCACTTATTGAGAGCCAATCATCACCTGCTGTTCACTCTTTCTTTCTCTCACTACATGTGTGTCTGTTGTGATGTTGTTAGCAAGTAGATAAGAGGGAGGAGGAGACGGTTCGACAGATAGAAAGAGGGATAGAGGCCATTATTTAGCTAGACACGACATCATCCCCTCATGGACGGGAGGAAAAAAGATGATTTTTTTGACATTTTTTTTTTTGCAATTCATTTCCCACTTTCTTTTTTTCTCTTTCGTCGTCTTCCTTTCCCTTTTGATCATCCGAATGTGATAAAAACATAATATTCTAAATATATGAGAGGCATTTTTATATGGATAAGACTTAATTTAACAAGTTAACTGAGTTTATCCTTTTAAAAAGTTTTTTAACCTTGGATTTTGTGTCATCTTTTATTATTAATACTTCAGCAGTCTCACCTCAAGGTCCACTTACTGTTGTAGCTGTTCTGGAGCTTTTGATGGTATTGCATGATCATCCTCAGCAGATGGAGTTCTCTGAGTACTTCAAGGACTTCTTGTTGGTTTTGGCTTTGAAAGTTGAGGCTGAAAGTTAATTCTTGACCACAGAAACAGCAGTCTATTCAGTAGCAGCTGTTCTGGAGCCTTCGACCATATCACACTACCTTACTCAGACTCAACTGCAGAAGAACATCTTGTGGTATGATTGAAAGCTCCAGAGACCATCTATAAAGGAAAATATAAAATTTTACTTCAAAGGCACGATGCTGCACCTGCTGACTCTCTCTATCTATTTTTGTGATCGTCTCTCGCTCTGCAGGGTTACACTGATGAGCCGGTGTCCAAGGTTTTATGTCATGTGGAGGACGGTTCGGTGGTGCAGCTGGACAGGTGGAACCTCCTGGTAGAGAAGAGTGCTGCGCAGCCAGAGGAGGGCACACAGAAGGTCAGGAGTCAGCTTGGAGTCTGGGTTGGCTGTTAGGGTGTATGTGTGTGTGTGTACAGGAATTAATAACATTGTGGGGACAACAAGCTGTTCACACAGTCACACTGTGGATATAGAGAAAAAGACCCTGCAAGGTTACCCTTTTATTGGAGGGTTGAGACTCAAGAATAAGGCTCAAGTTAAAGCCACTATGTGCAGAACTTTTTTTAAGAGGTAGGCGGCACATTGCATTACTGTCTATCACAGTGTATTTCCTGCAGCTCATCCAACCAGCACATTGTTTCTTGTTTCGTCTTGTACATTGGAAAGGAATGCACTTGTTGTGTACTAAAAGTGATGGCAAATAATAGCAGTGATCTGCACTGACGAAAGTGAAAATGTATTTTATGTAGTTGGCTCACAATAAAAGTGTACCCGCCTGTGTAAACCTTTTATTTTGAAACAAGAGCAACAGGAAGTGATTGCCATGAATTAACAGTAACTCTCGATACAGCTCTAGGACATTCAGACCAGAGAAAATCAACAACTTGCCTTTCAACTGAAATGCCTTGCAATTTCATTAAAGATTGACACGTCAATCGCGATCAAGACCCTCACTTATATATTATTTCCTGTGTCCTCAGCTGCCTCTGAATGTGTTCAACAACTACTTCAGCCTGGGCTTCGACGCTCACGTCACCCTGGAGTTTCACGAGTCCAGAGGTCGGTGAAATCTTTTACATTTCGCCCTGTATTCACTTTATATTCCATTAAGTCATCCCGCTGCACTGAAAGATGAGCAGAATAAAATAAAATATTAAAAAGCACACATTCAGATACACACGAGCATTCATGCATGCACAAATGAGTCCAAATCTCTCGCTGTCTTACTCTACGCCTCTGTAGTTTTGTTTTTTTCATTTTTAATTCCACTAGCTCTGCAACGCATCTAATGTATTCTCCTTCTTTCTCTCTGATTGTGTCTTTCCAGAGGCCAACCCAGAAAAGTTTAACAGTCGCTTCCGCAACAAGATGTTCTATGCAGGAGTGAGTGTCCCACTTGACTTATTGCAAACTCACGTTCACACACATTAAACAAAAAACTCAAAATCAGCCCAAAGTTTTCTGGTTTCCCTCCTCTCTCTGTCTGTTTTAATAAGACTCATGCAGAGTGTTCTGCAAGAGGAAGCGAGATTGTAGTGAAGGAAGGGAATTAGGGAAAAGAGGTGAGGATAAGGAGAGACGGAGGGGCTGGAAGACACAAACATCAAGCAAAGGAAATACAGATGAAGGGGAAATAGACAAACTAGAGGGAGGAGGTCAGGATAAAGCAAGGTGTGTGAGGGGTCTTTAAAAAGCCTTAGAAAGTCCTAAATCCAATTGGAAGTGGTGTTATCTTGTCACCATGCAGTGCCAAATTTAACTGCACTTAATAGTCATTTTAGATTGATAATGACCAGAATCAGTACTGCTTTAGATGTGTTTTATTCTACACTTTTTGCTAATGTTCAATCAGAAGTTTTTTTTTTTTCCAGCTGCTTCTTCAAATTGGTTCTGCATTTGTGTGATTCAAATATAAAGATTTAAACAGATGTTAGAAAATCTTAAATGTAACTTTTGGAAACCTGCGGATGAGTGAGGAACATTTATTTAAGGAATAAATGATGGGTGGGAGCTGGAGAGGAAGCATGCAGGAGAGTTATCTCTTTTTAATGAGGGAAATGTAATGAAGTGTAATTCTGTTTGATTGAGTCTTTTCTGTGTGTGTGTGTGTGTGTGTGTGTGTGTGTGTGTGTGTGTGTGTGTGTGTGTGTGTGTGTGTGTGTGTGTGTGTGTGTGTCTTTGCAGGCTGCGTTCTCAGATTTCCTCCAGAGAAGCTCCAGGGATTTGTCCAAGCACGTCAGAGTGGTGGTGAGTGTTAACACACACTCTCTCTCAGCCTGTATCGTTTTCCATGTCGACATGTCTGGGCAGCAGGTCAGCCTGGTGATTAAAAAGGCCGTCCTTCAACTGCTCTTTAAGCACCCGCCATGCTGAAGTGTCCTTCAGCAAGACATTGAATCCTTTTGAGGACCACTACGCTCCCGCTGACGTCCATAGAAGGATTAGAGCAGCAACGACAATCATTTTCACCCTCGATATTCTTGATTATTCGCCCACAAAATGCTCAAAACCCAAAGTAAACATATTTAAATTACTTGTTTTGTCCAATGAACTGTCCAAAACCCAACACTGTTCAGTTTACCATCATAGAAGTCTAACAAAACAATTAAAATATTCACATTTGAGAAACTGGAGTCAGTACATTTTTGGCATTTTGCTTTAAAAAAAAAGAAGACAATTGTTGATTAATTTTCTGTCAATTGAGCGCTAACTAGGATCTAGCGTCACAACATATAACATGTTGTATCTTGTGTTTTTTATACCATATGTTTTCTTTCTCGTGGATCCCCCGAGGGCAGCAGACCACATCTGTTAAAATGTCATATCAGCGTTGACCTCTGACCTCAATCACTTTCCTCCTCCCCGCCATCAAAACAGGGTTAAGAGCGAGAACGCTGAAACTGAGAAGTGAAAGTGAAGCTTGATGCGACATGTAAAGAATCTGAGAGTGGAAATCAGTTGTTTTGTACAGTAAAGTCGAAAGGATTTAATACATAACGTAATGCATGAACACCATTTTCTGGTCAAATCCATGAATTATAATTTTTACTTTCTTTGTTTCTGTCTCTCTCAGTGTGATGGTACCGACTTAACTCCTAAGATCCAGGAGCTGAAATTCCAGTGCATTGTGTTTCTAAACATTCCCAGGTAGGTGAAGCGTGTCGAGTTTGGTTGTTTTTTTTTATTACTAAAAGAGTTAAAAACAGAAAAGATTGGAAAAGAAAGAGAAAGCCAGAAGCTTGAGACATTAATCTGATAATCAGGTTAACTATGTTAACTAGCTGTTGCGTATTTGAATTTTGTGTGTGTGTGTGTGTGTGTGTGTGTGTGTGTGTGTGTGTGTGTGCAGGTACTGTGCTGGCACCATGCCGTGGGGAAACACAGGTGACCACCGGGACTTTGAACCGCAGCGCCATGACGACGGCTGCATCGAGGTTATTGGCTTCACCATGGCCTCGCTGGTGAGAGAAACGGGGCATTATAACAGAAAATTAATTAAATAAATACTGAATAAAACTGAGGTGACGAGGACAAGTGTAATGTTATTGTATGTCCACCAGGCGGCGCTACAGGTCGGCGGTCACGGAGAGAGATTGCACCAGTGCAGAGAAGTCATCCTTACTACCTTCAAGACCGTACCTGTTCAGGTGAGAACACGCACCCTCTCCGGCATCCCACCCAGCCACATTATTATAATACCTATTGTTACTGTGGAGTGACTGAATTCACTGTGCTATCAGATGCAGATTATATCTATAGAAAGTAAAACAAGATGAGATGAAGCTACATTGAAATTTGAGGACATCAACATGACCTGCAATGAACAACTGCAATGTTATGTGTTCTTTCTAATTATTGGTTCCTACTTTTAAAGGTATAATATGTCACATTTCCGCATTAAAATGTCTAAAAACGACGAGACCTATGTTTATATGTATTTTGCTGAGTTGTGTAGGTAATGATGCGTTTCATTCGGTTGCCTGTCACTGGCGTCATATCCCCTTTTGCTCTAGCTGTTATAAGAAGTTATAGCAACTAAGGAAGGAAGTCACTGTCACAGAATTACACTCAGTGACAATGATACAGCTGTTTTTCTGCCACACAGCATCATTTTGTCATTCATTGCATGCCCTTTTGCAGCACATTAATCCAGGAGAGACCTAATTTATTCATATGATATTTCACTATCGATCTAGTTTACGACGATGTTGCTACTGCTATGCTAATGATGCTAATGCGTACGGTGAAAAGACACAACAACGTTCAACATGCTGTTAAAGTTATTTTTAGTATGATTGTTTTGATAACGTTAGCTACAGTAGCTGTACGGGTAGTCCACTCATCTAATGGTAAGTTAGCAAGTTACGTTAGCTACAACATCTCCCATGATCCCACGCTGCTTCACGCCATCGTCAAACTCCGTCTTTTCTTATTGTTTTGGTTGAGAGGCGGCAGAAGTTATATACTGTGTATTTAACAGTGATTCTTGTGTGTCTTTGTGTGTGCGCACAGGTGGACGGTGAGCCGTGTCGACTGGCTCCCTCCACTCTCCGCATCTCCCTTCGAAATCAGGCCAACATGGTCCAGAAGAGCAAGAGACGCACCTCTGTGCCCCTGCTCAACGAGTGAGTCACACACACACACACACACACACACACACACACACACACGTACAGACAGAGGAAGTAGGCCAGCAGTGTTGTAAAAGCCCGGGTTGGACCGAGTGAGTCATACAATCTGTTTAGTGGGAGCTGACATTCACTCCTCTCAGTGTCCCACATCTCTCATCAGCTCGCCAAACCACAATCCAAGTAGGGATATCTATGTTGTCCACTCAAATTAATCAAAACAAAAGCATCAGGGATATCCACGGCGACGTAGCGACACGTAATACTGTGTGGTTTTCCCCACAGAGGAAGAACAAGAGGAGACGTGTATTGATTCCTCTCAGCGATAAAGCAGCAGTGCTGCATCGTGGTCTACTAACGCTCCTCCGTCCCCGTAGCACTAATGACTCTTCATGTATATCTCTGTGTATATCTGTGAGTCTATTTCCAACTTGTTTGTAAGAGTCTACAGTAAACGTGTGCACGTCAGATACAGTAGAAGAATAAAGACTTGCTGTAGCTGCAGTAACTAGTGTCTCTGCTTGATGTACTGCGACTGTGCTATCAGTGTTTGTCTACTTACCTCTGGGCTTTTCTCCGTCTGTCCCTCCTCCTGTCCCTCCTCCTGTCCCTCCTCTTCTTTTTGCCAAAACATGTTATTATTTTCATTTGTTTACCTTCTCTCCTTCCGTTCTTTCTTTCCTCTCCTCTTGTTTTCTTTTGTCTCCTCTCCTTCTCTTCTTGTTTCCTTTCCTCTCTTTCTCCTCTCTTTCTCCTCTCCTCCTCATCTCGTCCCCTTCTCTCTTTCTTATCTCCTTGTCTCTCTCCTCCTCTCCTCTCTTTTTTCCCTCCTCATCTCTTCTCATCCCCTCTCCTTTCCTTGTCCCCTCTCTTTTGTCCTCTCGTCCTAATCTCTCCTCTCCCGTCCTTCACTCTACTTTTCCTCATCTCTTTCTTTTTTTCTCTCCTTCTCACCTCCTCTCTTGCTGTCATCTCCTCTCCTCCTAACCTCCTCATCCCTTTCCCTCTCCCCTCCTTCTCACCTCCTCTTCTGCTCATCCCTTTCCTTCTTCCCTCCTTTCTCCCTCACCTCTCCTCTTCCTGTCATCTTTTCACCTCCTGTCCTTCTCACCTCCTTATCCCTTTTCTTCTCCCTTCCTCTCTCCCTCTCCTCTCTTTCTCACTTCCTCTTCTCTCCTCTCCTCCTCACCTCCTCCCCTCCTCCTCACCTCCTCCTCCCTCTCCCTCTCCCTCTCCTCTCTTTCTCACTTCCTCTTCTCTCCTCTCCTCCTCACCTCCTCCTCTCCTCCTCACCTCCTCCTCCCTCTCCCTCTCCTCTCCGCCATACGTTCCTCCTCTCTTCTGTGTGTGTGTGTGTGTGTGTGTGTGTGTGTGTGTGTGTGCGCGCGGCGGTAGTATTCAGAAGGTGTGTGCAGCTGATCTGCGCCGCCTCTCTGCTCCCCCAGACTCCTTCTCTGTGTAAGTACCTCAGCCCTCTGTCACTGTGAGTGTGTGAGTGTGTGTGTGTGTGTGTGTGTGTGTGTGTGTGTGTGTGTGTGTGTGTGTGTGTGAGTGTGTGTGTGTGTGTGAGTGTGTGTGTGTGTGTGTGTGTGTGTGTGTGAGTGTGTGTGTGTGTGTGTGTGTGTGTCGGTGGTTCGACCAACATTTGATTTGATGAGGTTGAAACCGGTCTGTGTTGTTTTCGATCACTGATGATCGATGGATTCGATGCAGTTTGATTGATTTAATGACAGAAACGTATTTAGATATTTACAATTTAAATAATTTACTTAATGATGAAATCCCTCTTTTCTTACATTTCTCATGAGATTCATTTTATTGATTGTATCTGACGTCTGTTATTGTTTTCAGCCAATCGTTTGAATTTCTCTGCATATTGTATATTTGCACTTTTACACACACATATACTTTTATTTATCTTGAATTTAAATCCTTTTTCTCACTAGTCTTTTAGCGAAAACCTTCAACATATAAATTACTTGTGTATGTGACAAATAAACCTGTGAATCCTTATATTTGATATCACGGCTGCAGCAAGTGATCAATATGTATTTTGATTAATAATTTAGTCAAAATAATGTGAAAAGAAAATGTAAAAATTGCCCATCTCATATTCCCAGACCTCAAGGTGACAGCTTTAAGTCGATTGTTTTTGTCGATATTCAGCTTATAATGACGTAAAACAGAGAAAATCAGCAAATGTTTGGCATTTTGCCTGAAAAACAATCAATCAGTTATCAAATCTGATTCATTTGGCTAATTATTTTCGCTCTTTTTGATTTTTAGATCAGATTCTCATATTGGTCGAACCCGAGTTGTTTCTATACGTGCACCGAGAGAGAGACTGACAGAGAGAGAGAGAGACTGTATGGCTGCATGCTGAAGCCTCTTCACTTGTAAACGTGCTTCTTGTCTGGATGTTTTTCCTGCTGTAGTCCCTTCACCTTTAACTTTACCCTGAGCTGTGCTCTTGTTAAACCTGCACCAGTCCTTTGCACTCTCTTGATGTCCATGCCCCCCCCCCCCCCCCCCCCCCCAAGAAAAGCTGTTTTCACAATGAGTGAGAAGAACAAAGTTGATGTAAATGTAATGTTCTTTAATTTGTTCCTTTGCAGGTAAGGTTTTGAGCTTTTGAGGCTGGGCAGTTGGGTAATTTTGCCAACAGCTGCTGTGTGACCGACAGTGTTTTATCATTGTAGTTTTAGCTTCTCGCCCACCACGTCAATATTCGGCCTTCATCAACCTCCATCCTCGCTCAAGGCAACATTGCCCACAAACATTGACTTCAGAATGTGTCGGCCCGCCTCAAACTCAAACACAGAATCAGGGTTGTGTCGCAGGAGGATAATAGAGGTCTTTATCTTTACAGTAAAAGCTCTGCTGCTGGAGGGTTGAATACTTTCATAACTGTTTACAAACCTCCAGTTATCAGTGGGACTTTTAAAACTTGAGCTCAGTTATAAAAACGTTATGTCGCTCAGGTTTGGTCTGTGATGTGCGTGTCTGTGCGTGCATGTATGCATGTGAATCCTTATCATCGTATGTTTGGACGTGTCTGAATTTTGTATGTGTGTGTGTGTGTGTGTGTGTGTGTGTTTGTGTGCGCACGTACATGCACTTGTGTGTGTTTTTTTTTTATCCAGTCCGCACGCAGTTCCAGATCGTCTGCGTCTGCGAGTGAATCGGATCTGCCTCCAGGAGTACGACCGGCTGCAGTACGACAAAGAGCGCCTACGAGACATCTGTAAGAGCCCAAAACACTTTAAACTGGCTGTGATCTAGTGTGTGAACGTGGTCGCTCGCATTGATTAAACTGACTCTGCTGTTTACTCTCAGCTCCGCGACGTTTTTTAGTGTCTTTCAGCTTATTGTGATTTGATTCACTCTCACCAGACCAAAAACAGAGCGTGAATATTAAGCTTACATTCATCAGGTGGACAGAAATATGACTCCAAATGAATGCTAATGTTGTCACATATCTGATGGATGTGTAAATAAGCAACTTTTTGCGAACAAGTTCACCAAATTACCCTTTTACAGGGGTCATACAGCTATTTAATAGTAAAATTCAAGCACTTTCAAGGTGCCTAAACCAAAAATCAATGTATGTCGTCACTTTGTTTATTTTACCAGCTGCTCACATTAACTGTGATTGTATGTTTGAGACACCAGGAGACAAACAAATATGATTGTTTCATTTCAAATATTTAAAGATTCTTGGTTTACATGGGTGATTGTGTCGATGAAACACGGGATTATGTTGAAAATCCAGCATTTTTCAAGGAGTATATTTGAATTCGAGCATATTCCCGATCTTGAAAACATTTCTGCTTCCCACAAGTTGCCAGAAAATGCAGTTAGTGCAGGTTGAAGTTACTTTTATGTGTTTGTGTATTGCAGCCATCCCAGTCGGCATTGTGGTGGTGAGGGGCGACTGTGACCTGGAGACGTGCCGACTGTATATTGACCGATTACAAGAGGCAAGTTTCCTCCTCCTCCTCTGTCTTCATCATTGTGCTCACTTTGATTTTATTCTTTCTTTCTTCTGTTTCTTCCTCGTCATCATTATTTCATGATGCTCGCAGCGTCATCTCTCCGCTCTTTAGTTATTTATGGATGGATAAGCAACCAACACCACTGGGAATGCAGAGCTGCTCTTTAGCTGCATGTCTCATGTGGGGAGCGTTCACTAACAGCTAATATCTGTGGAAGTTCTGGATGTAAATGCTTTGGCTGTATGTTAACCTTGAAACCTGTCTGCTGTGCTTGCTAGGACTTACACCAGGCGCCATCTACTGGCCACAGAGTGCACTACCAGGTATATGACTTTTGGGTGTCTTTCTGCAGGAAAAGTTTCTTTATTATTAGTTTTGAAGGCTTTAGAAGTTATTTGCAACATATTTAAAATCTCCAAATCTGACTTTTTACAATACCTGAAATCTGTGTCATAGTTTCAAGGACATTTCTCCTGAATTTTATTCTTGTAATGTTGCATTTGGACAATTATACGATGATATTTTTATGTTTGCAGTTCCATAAAAAAATAAAATTCTACACCCTTTAAAATGAGGGATTCACCCACAAAAACAAGCTAAATACAAGAAAATAAATGTAGGTTTTACAGACTGACACCCGTGTTGAGTAAAGTCCTCTTTAATCACACTGAAATCTGGACATGAAATATAAACAGCATATTATAATCATATTGAATTTATACTACACTATACGCTGTCTCGTTGTCCTGAGTGTCTCTGTCTTGCTATTGATTGTTCAACTGCTCAGAAATAAGCTCTTAATAATACCTGTCTCCATCTGGATTTCTCTCTTTTGCTTGCTCTCTCTTTAAATAATCCCCCCACATAAACTTTCCTACATGTAGTTTGTTTGTTTGTTTGATGATGAAGATCACAGTGTGTGTTTCTTTGTCTTCAGGATGAGTGCAGGGGCGTCCCCAGGACCAGTTCCACCAGTAGACTGTCTCCCAACTGGAGCTTCTTGGATTGTGAGTGACTGAAACAGAAATGTTAGATTTTGCATTCATTTTTGCATCAATGACTCTTCATCAAAACTATGCAAAAAGTCAAATCACAGAGTAGCAGGCAAAGCACTCAAACAGTGTCCATATTCATTTTCTACTCATCTAAAGCACACATTTTAGATCCTTTGTAAACAAAATCTGTTCTCTGTACTAAATCACTTCTATATCCACCTGTACACCTGCTGCTCCACCTCACTAAAGTGTTCAGGAAAACTTTTAGTTCCTAGTTTTTGGTGTCACAATCATAATAATAACTTTATTCTTAAAGCTTTTTCTTAACATAGTTATGACATTCTTTAACAAAGGACATGAGAGACAGTATTAAAAGTAGGACTTGATAAATTGGATGAAGTAATAGATAATGTAGTATTCTCCAGGTGTTATGAAATCATACAAAAAGCCAGTTTTAAAGCCAGTGTTGTCTCTGCTCTACAGCCACATCAGCTGACCGCTTCTATCGCATTGACAAGGCTCAGGTAAACAATACTTACTTTATTTTGTTGCTCCGACAGTTAAAAAATCACAGAATCAATGGATTTATTAAACGTCTGCTTGTAGATCTACACACCCCTGTTCTGCGTGTTTACATTTGCTTATGTAAAGCACTTTGAATTGCCTCCGTGTTTGAAATGTGCTGTATAAATAAAGCTGCCTCGCCTCGCCTCGCAGGAGCACCTCCACTTCGTGACAGAAATCTGTCAGGACGAGGTGTTTATCCTGGACCACGAGGGACCAGTGGTGAGCCAGGGATCGTCCACGGCGATGCCGGATCTGGTAGTGGAACCTACTGCTGGGTACGTTAGCATGTGTAGGAGACACACGCTTCTTTTTTTTTTTTTATCTTTATTTAAACAGGTAACTCCCAGTGAAGTCACAAACACATGGTTAAATAAATGGTGATATAGATATGCTCTTGCACACATTTTGACTAAATATTATATATGAACTACATGTATTTTGTTTAATTATATCTTGGGGTAGTCCTGAAAAGATTAATCAACCAAGAGAAAATGAAATGACAACAATTTTGATCATCAGTAAATCATGTATTCATTAATCAAGCAGAAAGGCCGAACATGGTATCCTGATTCCAGCTTCTCAAATGTAAAGATTTGCTGCTTTTCTCTATTTTATATTGTTTTAAACTGAATATCATTTAAAGACAAGACATTTGAAGATATCACGTGGGACTCTTGGTAGTGATGGATATTTTTTTGTATTTATAATATACAGTATATACATTATCTTGGCAGATATAATCTATAAGGAGCTGCAAAATGTTTATGTTTTAGGTCTGCATGGACTGTGAAGCTGGTAAAAAAATGTGTCAGTCTCATCAGGATTATTTTCCTTGTTGATTAAACTGCCCATTATTTTCTCAATTAATTGTTTTGTCTATAAAATATCAGAAAATAGTGAAAAATGTTCCTAAAGCCCAAAGGTGTCGTCGTCATCAAACGTCTTGTTTTGTTTGACCAACAGAAAACAAAAGTATTCATGTTTGGCATTTTAGCTTTAAAAATTACTAAAACAATTATTTGATTATAAAAACAGTTGCTGGTTAGTTTCCTGTCGATCGACGAATTGATTAGTAAACGGTAAATCTCATAACTGTCGATGAATAATTCGATTAGAGGTGGAACTCATTCATAGTCTCAAATCTCTACTCGCAGCCCACAAACACATTTTGATCTGTAATTTCTATTTCCAGGTCTCCATTGACATCCGAGGAACAAGGTAGAACACACACACACACACACACACACACACACACACACACACACACACGCACACACACACACACACTCTCACACACACACACACACACACTTTTACTTTTATTGAGAAAGATGCTGGATGGCCTTATTCTGTAGCTTCATATCGACCACGTCTGTGTATATTTGTCTCCATAACGTTGCTGAGTCAAAGGCAACAGTTTCAGCTTGAAGTTGTGTGTTTCCCCTTTTCTTAATAAAACCCCTTGAGGGCTTTGCAGATATTTTTAAAACAGGTTTCAGTCTCAGTATTTTCAGGTGTGTGATCATTAGAACAATAATGTCTCTGGAGACGTTCTGGAAAAGTTGGGCAAGTTGAAGGATGTTCACTGCGGCCTGCCTGATTGATCTCATAGCAGCAATAAGCCATTGGAAGTCCTGGGACTCTCCAGGTTAATTAACCTACTGTTCCTCTTCCTCACATGTTTGACCACTTTCAGTTTTGCCTGCACCTCCAAAACAAACAACTTCATCATATTCATTGCATAAAAAACAATAACAGCACAGAACAATCAACCTAAATAATGAACGTACTAACTGCAGGAAGTTTGTGTAAAACTAGCAATAAAATTCTGAATAGACTATTTCTGAATAGATAATGCAACTTATCAGACGGTTTTTATATCATCCTTATATTTTTAGGAACACGATTCTGTGTCGGTATTATGATTTTCTTTTAATTTCACTGTCACACATACGTTTTAATAGTCCAAGCAGCCTGGCTTTATAATAAATAAAGATATAAACTTCTAAAATACCCTTACATTCAATTGTCTTCTTCACAGAAATTACTTAAATGTATGTATCATACATACATTCATATTTTATGAATATAAAAATTTGTACAAACTTGAAATCAAGAGGGCTTCACGACCCCCTGTGGAGCTTTGGCAACCTCCAATGGGAACCACTGCCCTAGTGTATCTGCTTTACTTTTATATCTATAAATTATAAATTAAGTTTATATCTCTTAACAATATCCAGTCGTATTTTCTTGTTCTTCATATTTATAACTTCAGAAATAGTTTTGTTTGTTTGTTTTTTGATTAAATTTGTCTTAAAGCTCCAGAAAGCAGTAAAAAGGTTGTAAGCTGTCATTTGGTTTCCAAAACCCGCAGATATAAAATGACAAGTGTTACTTTGGAAACCGCACAGTCACTGGTGTTGTGGCCTTGATGAGGAGTAAAATCTGATAAAACATTGAGCTTTTTTGGTTCCTCAAACTCCCTACGAATTATTTTAATTATTCATTCTGAAATCCGGTTCTGTAACAGCTCAGTGCAGGTAGACACGAGGCAGGTAGTTACTCTGAGGTCATTCTTGTCGTTAAGTATTTTTAGACGAGCTATTGAGAACAGTCTGATGGCTCCAGAGACAGTAAAACAATCAGATAAGCTCAACCTTCAGCTGACTGGAAGAAACGCAGATCGTTTGGAAGGAAGTGAAACAGAAAGTTAAAGAGTGGAAAGATTCCTGCAGAAACACCCTGCAGAATAAAAGGAAGGTCCTCTGTTTGTTTTTAATTCTCTCACTTCCTTCATCTGGAACACAAAGCTTCACTTTGAATGTTGCACGCACACAAATACAGTAACGATCATAAGCAGATATTTGGTTTGGGAATAATGAGTGAGTAAAAAAAAAAAAAAAATCCCTGAACTTTATTTCTAGTCAGTCATCATTTCTGCAGACAGGCAGATATTTGTAGAAAAAGAGGAAGAAGAAAGAAGATGGTGTGTTTACAGGCTAACAGGTTCATCCAGATCTCACATGATGATTCCTGTGTGTTTGCAGCGCTGCTGACGGCGGCCGGTACCGGGGATCTTTCCATGGTAAAGTACAATCGCACGCAGACAAACACAGACTGTCGAGAATGTGGAATGAAAACCAGACTTACCAGTTTGTATCCGCTGCGCTCCACAGCGTCACAACATGTCTGAATCTGTTTATAAAACAAAAAACAAATAATGATTCAGCAGAAAGAAAGAAACAAGGGGTTTCCCAAACAACTCTTTAAGAGCGAGTGCACGAAGACGGCTTTCTGTAGTAAGTTACATGGTGTATTAACTGTCCGTAAACAATGCTATTATAATAAAAAATACATAAATTACAAAGCACAAATGTTGTATACAACACAAAGAGGTGTTTATTATAATGTTTCATTTAGATGTAAACGTTCGTGCTTTTCTCTGTGATAAATTGTAATATCTTTTTTTGTTTTGAACTGTTGGTTGGACATTTTTTCAGACTAAACGATTAATTGCGAGAAGAGGACAGTGGCACCTGACTTAAATATGAACAGAAACAATCAAAAACGTGATTAAAACATGAAGTTTGAGGTTCAGGAGCTTCTTAACATCGTTAAGCATCTTAATTAATGCTTAAGCTTAAGAAGGTTCATATTTTATGATGATCTTCGCCTTAAGATGCTTTTGGAAACTGGTTTGTCTGGAATAAACAGATGAAAAGTGTTTGTGTGAGTCAGAGATCCCACAACAAACATCTTCACATCACGACGGGAAATGAAGCCAGTCATAGTATCATGACTTTAATTCTTGGAAAGAGTGAGGCAGGTATCACACGTTTGCATCCATGTTTCCACCCGAAGCTACAAATGAGAGCTCTGTATTTTCTGTTCATTTGTTGTCCCCAGCTGTCGGAGTGTGTCCGTCGAGGCGTCAGCTTGTTGGTCAGAGACTCTGGAGGTTGTTCAGCGTTACATATAGCGGCCCAGAACGGACACAGCGACGTGGTCAGCTTCATACTGCAGCAGGGTGAGAATGTGCACGATGAAATCATCTTCAAGGAGCCGTCTGGAGCATTTCAAACACATATTATTACTGTAAACAAACAGACTCCTCTGTGTTTTTATGTGTTCTTTCAACAGAAATATAAAAGCTGCTTCTGTTTCTTCTGTTCTCTTCAGGCTCTAAGGTGCTTCTGGATTTGACAGACAGAGAGAAGTATGTTGGGTACTTTTAATTCAGTTTCTTCTAAAGGAATCTCCCTGTAGGTTTTATGTATTTCCCGTCAACCGAAATCCTCACTTGCCAGCTTCCTGTTTTCTGTCAGTGTATCAGTGATATTAAACCACACTTCAAGACATTTTAGTTTGTCTGATTAATAGGACCTCTGTCTGTCTGTGTTTAGAGGGGACACTGCATTACACAAAGCAGCCTCAGAGAAGCAGCACGCCGTGTGTCGGTTGCTGGTGGAGGCCGGGGCGTCGCTCGAGAAGACCAACTTCCAGGTAAACATACACTTCACACGTTACTCTAGAAACCTGCACCCTCGCTTTGGACTTTTCCCGTAAGTCATATCAGAGTGGCAGCACTCTGCCATGATTTATAGGGAAATGTGTTTGCACACAAGGCTCTCAGGGTGTGTCAAAGACAGGAATTTTCCGATAGATCAGTATCTGGTCTGTTCTGGGTTCACCGGCTGTCAAAATCAACCCTTTTCTTCTGAGGTTTTATTTGATAGTGGCTGTTAGAGAGAGACAGGAAAAGTGAGGAGAACGAGAGGGAAGGGGGCATGGACAGAGGGTGTCTCATGCTGTATGGCCAATCATATGACAGGGAGCGAGTTAATATATTTAAAACAAAATAAAAATTTAAAAAAGTGACATTTCTCCTGCACCCCAAGTGTTGTTACTGGTTGAAAACTGCATTTAAATGTTTTTCATGCTGGAAATAAACAGAGCTGTTCAAATCCACAACAGAAATCAAATGTATCGTCCATCACTTATATCAACTTATGATTAAGTTAAAAAACTATAATCAGAGTAAAAACATACTCTTAGAGACAAAAAACAAAAACAGGTTCATGGAGTCAAAACAGTATGACTGTAAAGGAAGAACACAAATCCACATTGACGTACAAAACACAAGCTTTACTTTAATACAAAACTATTCACATTAAAACTGCTTTTCTAAGTTAAATTCAGAAGTGTGAGAAGAGAGGGGATTTTATGGGGCTCACGGAGACGTCTGAAGAGGTCAGAACTCCAGCAGCAGTTGTTCTTTGTAGTATATAGAACAACTGTTTGTTTCTGTTTGCGTCACTCTCACAGTTGTTCTTTATACTCAGTGTAGCTGGAGTTTTGGTCTTCAGTTGGTATTTATCACTCTCTCACTCTTTTTTAGGCTGTAGTTCAGTCATTTTTCAAGCAGAAGTTACAAATAATTCACTTGTTCAGCTTCTCAAAAGTGAAGATTTTCTGCTTTTCTTTGTTTTCTATCTGCTAAACTGGATATGTTTGGGTTTTAGACAAAACAAGCAATTTAAATATGTCAACTAGACTTCTGGGACAAATCGTTTCATCCTTTAGCATTTCACCTCCCAGCTCACTAAAGAAATACATTAACGTGTGTGTGTGTGTGTGTGTGTGTGTGTGTGTGTGTGTGTGTGTGTGTGTGTGTGTCCACCAGGGGAAGACACCTGCGGACCAAGCGGAGGGAGACTCGGAGCTCGCCACCTACCTGAGCACCCAACAACACACATCTGCCACCCGTGAAGACTTGGAGACGGCTGTCTGAGGCGCACACACACTCTCTCTCACACACACACACACACACACACACACACACACACACTCGCTGTGTCTCTCTGGACTCCGCACACACTCGCAGTGGAGACGCATCTGGGAGACAAAAGTGTTAAAAAAACGAACAGAGTCTGGATGTAACTCCAGAGACAAACCAGAGGAGTGAACTGCTTCAGCTCGGCGGCTCTGCAGCGGAGATTTTAATGGTCAACTATTTATTTGTATTTATTTATTCATATTCTATTTATTGGTTGTGCTGATTGATTGATTGATTGAGTGATTGATTGTTGGACTATTAACGGTTCAGGATGCAAGTGCACTTTGAGCAGCCGTCACGGGTCGTGAGTTCGCTCATGAAGACTTGCCGTTTATTTTATTCACATGTTCATATTTTAAGACTGAGTCATTCGAAATGTGTCGAATAAGCTTTGAAAAGTTATTTCTGTTGAAAATATTCATAAAAACATAAAGTTTCATTTCAGAACTGATGGAGATACTAAAAGCTTATATGTTTACCCCTTAAAACCTGTGTGCCAAAGACATTGTGTCATATCTAATCCACAGTTTCACTGATGTTCCCGGAGTCCATCACTTAAATCTCTAAAACTGATACTGTAATGATAATGTTTCTTAATAATGAGGGCTTTGACAACATCACAAAATCTAATTTCGACTGTCTCACATTAGTTTAAGAAGGAAGGAAAGAAGAAAGCTTTACTTTTATTGCACCTTTTCAAACCAGAGCTACAAACTTTTATTACTATTACAGGAAATGGTCCAAGTTAGAGAAACTAAACAACAAATTAAAATACAAGTTAAATAAATGTGTAATGGAGGTTTGTAGAAGCCTTTTTAAAATCAGCTGACCTGAAACTGAGGCGTCCTTTGATTCCCAAAAAATATATTTCTGTCATACAAATTAATGTTTATTTTTCTTCTCACCTTGTCAGACGTCACATTTTCAACTTCTCCCGGCGGATGTTGATTCATTTTAAGGCGTCACAAAGTCAGGGGTTAAAACAGTTTAATTCCACTTTTGTTGCATTTGTTGTTGGTCTCCAGTGGAGTTTTGAAGGCTGATATTTAGTTTCTTCATTTTTTGTACATCGCTTTTAGTTTTATTCTTGTCACAGTGGAAGAAGTCTCTGAAAAAGACTCAGCAATATGGATGAAAATCATTATTAAGATATTAATGAGGATGTTCTGATGTTGATATATATTTGAATGAATGCAAAATTGCGTCCAAACTGATAATAAAATGATTTCATTACATGGGACCAAACTCGTGTAAAAAAAAAAAACATTCAGCTTTCTCTGAATCATTAATTTGGACATTTTAGAATACAAACAATATTTACAATAATAAGTTTTTTTTTGTCTTATCTGACTTTAATCACAACATAGTCGATTAATCTAGAAAGTAACCAGCAGATAAATTGATAATAACAAAAAATAATCTTTAGTTGCAGCCCCAGTTCAGAGCATCGCAGCAGTAAAACTCAGCTGAAAACGTATTTTAAAACAAATTAAATTGCTGCATCCAAATTAGTTTTTGTCAAAAAGGCATTAAATCATCATATCAATGACTGACTGAAGCAGATCGGGTTATTTAAAAAGGACCAGTTTCAAGGAAACACATTAGTTCAACCATAAATCCTTGTGCAGGTGTTATTGAACGTTCACTAAGTGCAGCCAGTTGATTGTGGAGGACACACCAGACTATGTTTAAAAAAAGAGCGTTTTAAAGCATAATCACTTACCTGTTGAGTTTCATATGTCTGACTCTCCAGCTGCCATCACAAACAAATATTTCAACTTTTCATATAGTGTGAATCTGGTACTCCTGACCTGACTAGGCTTTTCACATGCAGCTTGTGTTTGTGTGTGTGTGTGTGTGTGTGTGTGTGTGTGTATGAGATAAAACCCCCCTTTCATATCAAGCCTGAAAAGAGAAGTCAGTACAACTGCAACAGAAATGTCATCCATAACTACAGACTGTGTGTTGTGTTATAACAGTGTGTGTATGTGTGTGTGTGTGTGTGTGTGTGTGTGTGTGTGTGTGTGTGTGTGTGTTTGCAGCATTTATCTGAGAAGAAAAGAAAAATCTGAGCCATATTCAATGCAATATGAATAGATGACGTCTTTTTGCATTTCTCTATTAATCGTTTACATTACATTAATGTTTTTAACATAGTCGACCATTTAGCACCGAGGAGTATTGAATGTGCAATTTTACTTCAGTGCTGGTTGGGTTTATGATTGTCTTGTTATTTTCTTTTCTTTTGTGTGCATGTATGTCAGTGGATTGAACTTTGAAACAACCCTGTGAGGTGTCTTTTTGATATAACCTGTTGTAAACTACAATTGATATATAAAGTAGGAACTGCTTTCCCAAAGTATTTGTGGGGACTTTGAAACATTTCAAAGACTCAGATGAAGCCATCGTAGAAGTCATCCTGCCTTCATTAATGCAAAAACATGTTGGAAAATTCGTTTTCAGCTGCCACAAAGACTTCTTCTCATGTTTCCATCACTTTTCTTTACCATTAAAAGCTGCACGTGGAAAGATTTATTAGTGAGCATTATTTCCAGTTTGACAAAATGTCTCAACTTACTAGATTTCTTCCTTGATGTGGCTGAAAGCTCCAGAAGATCTCTAGTAAGTGGACCTTAAGTTAAAAATGTTTTGTCAAACTGGTGTTTCCAACTCGAAGAAGAATTTCAGAACAAAGAAGTGTGAATTATTTCTTAAACAAGCATCATCTAAATGTTATCACACGACAAGGTGTTACGGTATACGTATATATATATATACTTATGTATGTGTGTGTATATATACTGTATATATAGTTATAATAGTTTAAAGGTTTTGGTACCGATATTCTCAAAATATAGATATGTTTTTCTACAAAGTCCTTATTTCCATATCTCCAAAGTAAACAAACTACACTTTTGTCTAATTAACAGACTAATGACAAGATGTTGGCAAGATTCTCATTTAAAGGGGCACTGCACCAATTTTACACTTGTATAACGTATATAATGTTTTTATAGCACCTATATATAATGTCCTCTGTGGCTTTGAAGGGAGCTCTCTAATCTAGAAACTAGAAAATAACTCTGATGATCTTTTCAGGCCTCAGACAAACTGCAGATGTGGGATTTTTTTCTTTCTTTCTTGTTTTTCAACTGGTAACACAGCACGACGAATCTGTGTTGTTGCTATGGTTACCTGCTTTTTAATATGCCTTATGCACTGATGTAGAGAAGTTGTTCAGATGTTGCCCCTAACTACGTTTTTGAGGTGTCCTGATGCGTGAAGTTATACGTTATTTTCTTATTAAATAACTCTTTACTTACAGAGACAATATGTAACACACCCAAAACAAAATACTAAATTCTAGACGTGGCTTTAATTTACATCATTGATGTTCTGCTGCAGTACTTCCTTGAATAAATCCTCATTTTAAGCCTCTGATTTTCCCGTCGAATGACTTCTACGATGGCTGCCACCGTCAACATCCAACTCTGAGACGTTTTTCTGATAAAACATGACAATATGTGTTTAAACCAGATCCTTAATCGGTAAACGGTGATGACATTTTCTATGAAGTGACTGTGACAAGCTCGGCCCGCTCTGAATGACACACACAGACACACACACACACGCTTCTTATCACTCTTTCTATTGAGTAGAAACATGACTTTGTATTAAATCGTGTCTCTCATCAGCGTTGGTTCTGCATGGCATTTTCTTACCTCCTTGGGATTCTTTTCTGGTAATGGCATAAAACAGACGGCATTATTGTTGTTTAAACTATTAAATTATTATAGTTTTAAATGATTTCTACCTGAGTTCCCTCTTAGGTTGAACATGTGTTGGGTGTGTTTTTCTTTTGCTTTTGTAATTTTATTATTTTTCTGCTGATGATGATGATGATGATGATGATGATGATGGGATTACTTGAAGTTTGTTGTTTTATTTTATTAATTTGTTAAAAAGAAGATGTGATGCTGTAGTTTTGCCTCTGACTTTATTTCTTGTTTGAATGATTGTTGGGAAAATCCACTAAGGGCCGTTACTGAACTGTGGGGTTTAAACAAAAACAACCATTTATCTAAACTGCCATCAACTGAAATTAACTGCCGTTATGACGAAGTCAAATTTAAACATTCAGATGCAAAGTTTCTTAAAAGATGTCCCAGAGTGTACAGTTTTTATTCATACTGACTCCAAACTACAAATGCAGTTAAATAGACAACGCTCACGCCAAAGTTAAATTGTTTGAAAATGGCCACCACACCTATATAAAGTTTATACCAACGGGCTGGTCCAATCCATCCAACCTACCCAGGATGATAAAACGTCTCCGAACAATTATACAATTAGATTTATTATCTCAAATATATCAACAAGACACTGCAGCCAGTCTCGCAGCTACGTCAGGCTGCACAGCTTTGAGCTAAATGCTAATATCAGTATGCTAACGTCCTCCATGTTCACCATCTTAGTTTAGCTTTAATGTTAGCATGCTAACATTTGCTAATTAGTAGTAAACCCAACGTAGAGCTGAGGCTGATGGAAACGTCAGTAGTCACACATTCAAAGGCTCAAAACCACAAAGTTCAACCTCATGGTGACGCTAGAGGAAAGGTCAGGGGATCTCCAAAGACACTAGGATTCATCATCTGGGGATAATGAATGTTTGTACAAAACTTCATGGCAAATTCATGGAAAGGTTTTTATGAACATACACTAACAAGCAGCCATGTTATCATTGAGACTATGAAGCGCTATTTACAGGAAGCTAAACAATATATATCTAAATTTACAAGAAATGATTCAGTTCTGACTTTTTGTAACAGACTTTTATTAAGTTTTGAATTAAATCGAGATGAATCTGCTCTTCCTCTGGAGCACCAGGCGGGTGGAGTTTTAACTGCAGGGGAAGTAGATACAGACATTTTACAGTCCATCGCTTTTCTACGCTTTGCTTGTCAAAACTTTCTGGCACTTTGGTCTGATGAACAGCTATTCTTCCTTCATCACACTGATTTAACATTTAAAACTGTATAAAACTACACAAAACATCACATGAATATGTCATATCAATATATTAGACTCTCTTTAAGTCATTGTAGTCATTAAAAAACACTTTTTTTCTACTTTGTTTATTTCTTTATGAAGTTTGGAAAGATGTCTGGAACATTTACATCAGCACAGATTACTTTATCAAGTACTAACTGATACTACACACAGTATACACTTCATTTATATAAATAATTTTCAGTCTTTACCACAGGGTGAAGTAATGTTAGTGTTTGTAATCTTATAATCAAAATGCTGAGGTCACTTTCTGTATGAGACTCTACTGCCAGTAGAAACATGTTCATCTTCCTCCTGCATAATATCTTGTGATATTTCAGTTGTAAACTTCATATTGAACCTGATAATAAAACCATTAAGATTATAAAGAAGGACGAGCTGGCGTTTACAGGCATACTGAAACGTGTGTTCACCACATCCTTTTTCTGCCATTATAAGTTACAATAACAATCATCCCAAACAGGAAATGTATTGTGACCCATGTTACTGTAAAAAAAAACACCCTGAATGTGACACGAGATAAATTTCTGGAAGTCAAATAAAAGCTGAGTCACAGCTGGTCCACATAGCTGAGTTTTGCAGAATGATGTCATCACCACGGCAACCGGTCTACTCACCACATGTTTGGCTGCTTTTAGTCATATCACACAGTCTTCCTCAGGAGATTGAACCTTCATGGAAGTGCAGATGTTCAAATTATCTGTTTTTTTCTGAGCACTTTAAGGAGTTCCCGTTCGTTGTTTGCTTAAAAATAAAAGAGATTAAAAGTTCATTCCTGAGCTTGGAAACAGAGGTTGAAGCAACAGAAACATTTAAAAATTCATAATCGTGATCGAAAGCTCCAGAAAAGCTACTAAATGGACCTCGTGCTGAGGTTATTTTGATTATTTTTACTGTTTCCAAGATCAAGAGTGAGTTTTCATTCTCAACATACTTGTAGTTTTTTGAGTCTGCCTGCCAAACATGGTGTCAAGTCTCAGACCACATTAGAAATAATTGAAACAGGTTTAAAAATGAATAATTATACTAATACAATAAGTGTTTTAAAATCTGAGAAAGTGTAACAGTATCTGAAGTAACTGATACCAGTTTTTAACTGGTGGAAATGTGCTTCCATACAGTCGTCAGGATCAGTGGTCACCTGTTGCATTATGTCTACCGTTCGTTATTCAGTAACTCACATGAAAACAATAAGGGGAAGGTTGTTAAAAACAAACCATTTCTGGTGGCGGAAATATGTTTCCTTCTGTCATCTTCTGTGTTCATCCTACGAGATGACACAACTTTGCAGACAGACAGACAAAAACAGCCACAAACTTGAATCAAAGGTCAGTTTCCTGCTTTATGTTGTTATGGCATGAGTAAGGTTTGACATGCCTCCTGAGTCAGCTGCACTTGTCATGACTCTAGACATCACAGCTGTGTGTTATGCCAGTAAATGTGCCTATTTGGAATTCCTATTTGTCTTCAAAACACTTTATACATTGTTGATTCCCTTTTTAGCCCAACACGTGGTTTGTCACAGTTCCCCTTTTCTCTCAGTGCCAAAAAGTAGTTTGATGTTTAACAAGGTTATTTTACCACTGATGTGTCATCCATAACAAAAAGCAGGTTTCATTTTCAGTTTTTTTTTTTTTTACCAACTCAAAGAAGTTTGCCTTTACTTTGTGATGAATTTTACTGGATAATTACTTTATGGGAAGAAAATCAAGACATATATGTATAACATAACATACATTTACGAGGCATGATGACAAAGCATGCCAGATTGTGCAGTTGTAACATAAATACTGTTTCGCTTTCAGTTTGTGTTTTAATTAAAAAAGAGCACTCTATAGTAAAATAATCTACTACATTTTCGGCTGTGTGACAGTGAGAATTACTCTGCTTTTGCTGTGATCACATTTCGGCTCAACGTTGTGATCTATCTACTGATTTTTAGCAGAAAAACTCAAAACTAAACGCCAAAAGAAAGCCACACAATCAGCTGCTTTTAGCATCAGCATTCTTTTACATCAGCGTGCGTCATGACGTCATACGTCATACGTGTGATGCAACCCAGGAGGACGTTAACACTTAAATTCCAGACGATCACCCGTTGAAGAGCAGAGACTGTTGGGACCGTAGAAAAAGTCACTTGGGAGGATATTTTACTTTCTTTTACCGGCTTTTTAATCATTTGGACCGTAAGTGATCGCGTTTTTATGATTTTAAATATTGTACATTAATTACTCATTGACAAGTGGGGTTAAGTGCGCTTTGGTAGTTTTGGCAGTTGACTAAGTTACGTTATTACTAGCAAAAGTTCAATTTAACTAGCTAATGACTTAAAAACGACACGTTTAGCTAAATACAGCTTCGTTGGTTCGACTGAGAGCCAGACAAATAACGGTTAAAGTATATTTCCTGTTCGATATTTTGTACTGTTTAGGAGTCAAGGCGTTGTTTACTGACGAGGAAGCTAACAGTTAATTAGCATTTATTAGCTGTTCCCACAACAGTTACCGTATGTAGTGCTGTAAAACAAACTAATTGAGATATTTGTTAAGTGTACTTTTATATACATTAACCTGTTGTAGTTTAACAGTCGTAACACCAACTTTTCTAGCTTTGTAGTGCAGCTAGATTGGCTTTAAAGTACTTTTAAGTGTCTTTTGATAATTAAACGTGTCATGTAGCAGCTCATGAACTTATTCTTAAACTCCTTGCTGTATTTTGTTGTGTGTTTACGGAAACAACAGGTAGTTAATTAAGCTTACAGTTAAAGATAACGTGCCTCGACATGACCCAGATACTTCTCTTGAATTACACCACCAGAGGGCGACTAAGTGCGGTGAAACTGTGGCAGAAATATAACCGAAACTCACTTAAAATAATAATATAAACTTTTATTAATCTATGGATTTGGTGTTTGATTAATCAGTTGATTATTTAGTCTATAAAAGTCTTAAAAAGCTCTATAGAAAATCATAAAATACCCCTCATGAGTTCCCAGAACCCAAGATAAGGTTTTTAGATTATTTTCAACTGTCAAAACCCAAAGATATTTAGTTTACAGTGGAAAAAAAAACAGTTGGAAATCCTCACATCTGAGAAGGTGGAACCAAGCTAATCGATTAATAGACTAATTGTTTCAGTGCTATAAGACAACACGAAAGTAGACCACAGTAAAACCCTCCAACCAAACTTGATTCAAGATTGTGCTTCTAGCTACAAAGTCATGATTTAAATTTTACTGCACTTTTTTTTTTTTTTTTTCCAAAATGTATCTCTGATGTTTTTTGTGTTTTTTAAATCAACAGTAAAGCGACATGGCTAACGGGCACGTGGAAATCCACGACCCCTTCACCAACCACCTCAGCAGCAGCACTGACTGTGACCATAAATCTACCTCAGACTCAGACAGCATGGAGGACTCTGTGGAGTTCAGAGTCCTTATGGCCTACGCGGAGAGGAGGCGGCCGAAGAAGGATGTCGAGGTGTTACCCACTCAGGACAGCCTCAGTGCTCAAAATGGTGGCACAAATGTAAAGGGACCATCCTCACCTCAGACACCGGCCAAGACTGAAAAAGAGGAGAAGAAGAAGAAGAAGAAGAAGAAGAGGGGATGGAAACGTCTGCCAGGCATATTTAGCTGTTTCAAACCTCAGGCAGGATGCGATGAACTGCCCCGACTAACTATTACGAGCAAACCTGATGTCGAGGACAGATGTGGTGATTTTATAGAGAGTGAGTATGAAGATGTAGGTTCAGATAACCCCAGTTCATTCAGATTACCTGTATTATTATTATTATTATTATTATTATTGATTCATCTGAATCATCATTTTCAGAAATCTCTTGCATGACCTCCCAGGAAGTCATAAAAAAAATAACCTGCCAGGTCATTGTGTTTTTAAACATGCAAATACATTTTCAGCCTTTTCAACTTGACTTAACCCTCTACTTGACTTAATGTGGACATGCAGCCACAGGTTCGTCCTGTTTGTTGACTTTTCTATCAGCAGACCGTGAGTCAGACCTCACAGCTTCTTTCACTTCCAAGGTTCAGGCTTGGACTTGTGGCTGTAACACGTGTGTGTGTGTGTTCATACCCTTTTTATTTTCTCTAAACTTTTTATTTGTGTTTATTATTTCTTTCAGATGGAAGAGAAGAAATAAAAAAGGATAAGTTCAACGAGATTGCAACTATACTGACGGAGATCGCTGATGAAATCCCGTTCATCCCCCCAGAGTTGGAGGCAGACTCGTCAGAAGGTGAGTTTTGGTTTCATCCATACAAAATTGTTTTTAGAGCAACAATGAACCTCCTCTCATGAAAAACCTCCTACTTTATCCGTGAGACTTGTGAATGTCAGCAAACTAATTTGTTTCAACCCTGATGAACGTCTCCAAATTTAAGGCCGCCTGTTCTGCTTTGTTTGTGGGTTTTATCCACAAAATGTCACCGCAGAGTAAAAAGAAGAAGTCCTGTTGATGGAAACGGGACTCAAATGAGAAAATATCACTACAGCTATTACAGTGCAGTACTGAAACAGAAGTAAAGAAGGTCCATATCTTAGAGGGGAGTACAAAGGACCTCATTTGTGCACCCGGTGTGGGCCTCGACTTACAATGGGACTAAGGTGCTTCTGGGAAACCAACAGTTTCTAAGATAAAATTCTAAATGCGAGTGTGACAAATTCTGTAAAATGGCTCGTCTGTCCCACTTACAAACAAATTTCAAAGTGGTTTGTTGACTGAGGCCATGTGACTTTAAGGGCCCTGTTTCTTTGGCAGCACAACAACAAACACAAACGGCACTCGGCGACAGTTTGGTGTTTTCCTGACCTTGAAATTCCCTTTTCCTGTCTGAGGTACTTTGGTGCTCAGGTGGGAGGAGCGGCGCACTGTGGAGTGTCTCAGTCTGTTTCTGACGTCAATCTGCTGCCAATCTGATGACAATGAACAACAACAACAACAACCTAAACACTTGAAGCAAACAATCCAGCAACATCCAGACACAGTCTTTAATTTAGTTTTCTCTTTTGATGAAGTTATAAATGAAATATCACTGTAGCTGTTTATGGCACGTGGCCTTTCATTTAGTCTATAAACCCATTAATCTCTGTGCTTTTCTCGTATTTTGGATGTTGATTGATGATCATGTGTCTTGTCATCTAGACGATGTGGAGAAAATGATCGCCCTGCTGCTGAGGGAGGCCGGAGACCAACTGAATGAGAAGGTAACGACATGGAAACCTGTGTAAATTTCTCATTTCCTTCAGCCAGTTTCAGTTACAACACGCCCATATTCCACCATATCTTGAAGGTCTAGAGTTCACAGATACACGTCTTTTTATAGCTTCGTACAGCTGATAAACATTTGAGACTAGCATTCATCCGCTACTGGATGTTAATGACCTGCTGTGGGGAAGTTAATTCCAAATTCGGTCATATTTCTGCTCTAAAATATGTAATTTTTTGTGAAAGTGACATTTAAAAAAACATATTCTGAACAGAAAGTGTTTCTTGTTTCCACCAGGAGCTGATAAATGCCAAAATAGCCAAAGAGATTTTTTGGAACTACGGTTTCTTTAAGAAGCTAATGACAACTCTTCTCATGAGGATGGGCCTCGTGTCCTCCGAACCCGACGCTCTGGGGCCACATGCGTCACCCAAAACCCAGATCGCAGTGGCCTGTGAGGTAAGAACAACTTCATGGTACAAAAACAGTTAAAAAGGTTGGAAAGTGTGTGAGTGGCTGCAGGTGTTTTGACACAAAATATGTACATACACTTTTTTGGTTTAAAACAAGTTAAATTCCACAGAATGGGAACAAATAACTGAACAAAACTTAGATTTAGCACTGATACTGATAGTTTGTGGCAGATTATATGAAAAGCAATGATGAAAGAAGTACTACGAAGTAAAAGTACCAATACCACAATGTAAAAAGTTCTGCATCCAAAATCCTACTGGACAGAAGTATTATCAGATAAAATAACTTAAAGTATTAAAAGTAAAAGTTCTTGTTTAGTTTAACTACTTTATATAATTTAGTACAGTAGGCAGAAAAAAACATAGTTACACAAATCTGTTCAAATTTTTTTTTTTGTTGCTTTTTTATGTAAACTTTTAATCTGAAAAGCAACTACTTAGTACTGTTACTAGCTGTTAACTGTTGATCAAATGTAGTGGATTAAAAGTACAATGTTTCCCTCTGAGATGTGATGGAGTAGAAGTATAAAGTAGCATAAAATATAAACACTCAAATAAAACACCTCAAAATGTGTATATATATATATATATATATATATATATATATATATATATATATATATATATTTAACCTTTTTATTTGGCTGAACATTTCGTTTGTTTCCCCGGCAGATCACCAGTCGTCTGTCAGCTGTCAACACGCTGCCCATGAACCGAATGCTTGACCACGGAGCCAGATATCTGCAGGATCATTATTCATCCTGGGCACAGCAGCAGGGCGGATATGTACGTAAAACACACACACACACACACCTTGTTAATATATTGTTGACCCATAAGCCTGTTCAAATCAACAATAATATTTTCACAGGAGGAAGCCTTTTACAGTGACGATGAGGACGACATCCAGTGAACAGAAAGTGGTTTTACAGCTCAACAGCGCCCCCTGCAGTGAATCCTGACACATTGTCTCTTCAAGGGCTCCTAACCGAAATAAACCAGTGGAGAGCTTTAGTATCCCACCTTTGTCACAGCATCTCATCTCAGAAGTAATTCCTAGTGAGGTATTTAGGCTTTTAGCTGTTTGTACGAGGCACAAAATAAGACTCAGGACACTGATTTTATATTCTGCCATTCCAGTTTTATGTGCATCTGCACACAAAACCCCGACCTGACAAGCATTAACACATCTGCAGCTGTATACATCAGAAAAATACTAAATCAGGTCTTTCTCTACTGCCGAGGCCTTACAGTGACCCTGAGCCAAAGAAGAAACTATTGTGCCATTGATTGAATCGCTGTTTTGTGATTTATGTGTCATTTTGTAAAAATAGTTATTAGTTGTTCAGGGAAATGTAGGCTGACTAGACATTTTAAATTGGCACTATTTGTGCTGAAGTTTGGTAGACCAAAGAAATATTTTTTCAGCACTTGCACTTTTTCATGAAAATGAATACATATATTTTCTGAGGGATACGTCTGTAATTGTAGCTGGTGTTATTTTCTGCATTTCATTTTTTATTTTCTTTTTTTTTTTTACTTTTGTCAAAATGTTATTTAATTTTTGCCAAAGAAATCTTGTGTATGAATTGTTAATTTTGCTACACATTAACATGTAATTTAATCAGAGTTCATATCATGTGGTCCTTGCTCAGTGATGCATTCACTTTCTTTATGAATGTTTACGGTTTATCAAAATGTTTGTCGCTGCAGCAGAAAGAAAATAAACTGGTCCATTGATAGTGAACAGTAAATTAAGGCCAATTTATTTCACAGTATATTTATGTATTTATGCAGAAATGTTAAAATGACACGCTAATTACAAGGCTGCAAGGGTAAATCTTGGCCACACATGGGGAAATTGTCAGTAAGATTGTTATAAAGAACCATAGTATAATGTCCCATAATATACTATACTGAATTGTTAAAATTGCCTCCCTGTGTGTGGTGCATGTACAAAATGACATTAAAGGCTGTTACTTTATTATAATGTACACATCCCTTGTTTTCTTTTAACTAAGGAGACTTGATTTTTGCTTAATCAGAAACACGTTTAAGTGGAAACAGCACCCACGGTGGTCAAAGGAGGAACTAAATTTTACTGACAATTGCAGTCGTTGTGAACCCCATTCAAACGTTTGAGAATTTATAGTATTTTTAGTAGTTTTTAATTCTCTGACCACTTAACCAATGCTTCCTCGAGTGATAAACTGTTATATTAATTTTTTTATAAATTCGGTATATAAATAACGAACCCTAACAGCACTTTGTTTAAATTAAATCTGTTCTTTGAGATTTGATTTACAGTTCAGAGGAATACGTTTTTTTGGTAATTTTACTATAGGAAAAAACAGGCCAATCAAAAAAAAAATAAAAGTTAGAATTATGTGTACTTGTAAGTGGTGCCATTTATGCCGACTTAAAGGGAAAAATCCCGTTAATTCATGTAGTTATTTAAGTGGAGTTTACAAGCGGATTACGCATCCTGACAATAAAATCTTTAAATTTACATTTTTTTAAATGGAGTTTGGCGTGTACTCCTTTCTGGAACGCATCGTGCAGCCCGATCAGCTGTTCGATGTCTCCCAGTGAAATGAGATCCAACCTGTTCCCCTGCACACCTTGGACTGCCGCAACCTGCTTACCGACAACAAACGCGCGCCACGAGGACACGGCTCATCAGTCGGTGTCATCAGTGACGTCTCGCCTGTCTGTCATTGTTTAATACACTTCTACAGACTTGTAACGCAGCGGAGTGTGAAAGGCTTGAGGAGTGTGCGTCATGTTTAACGTCGTGCACCAAGGTCGGAAATACGTCCCCACGCGCTCCTCGGTCACGGATGATTCTCCATTAACCGTGCGGACTGTCCATGTCAACAAATCCCCCGGTACACTGAACGAGGCACCGGAGGCTACTTGGCCGCCGCCGGGTGCCAAGATGCGGATCTCCAAGGCCAACAAGGGCGCGGCGGTAATGAGAGCTGTCCGGCGGCATCCGTCTCCTCAGCCGGCCAGCCTGGAGAGCCTGGAGGCGGCTTGGAGTGACAGAGGGCACTCGGAGGTGAAACCACCGGAGAGTTTACCGAGCCATGAGGGGAGAAACGGCGACCCAGTAGCCGCCGGGAACGGGATGGAAGGGGGGCCACCACGGAGCAGGAAGAAGGGCTTTAGACCGCCCGATGTGAGGACCATCTTCTCAGAGAGGGACCCCAGGGTGACAGAGGAGTCCGGGGAGGGACACACCTTTGAGCCCGGACTCGAGAACACCTGGTGTGATGTGTGCTGCGACTACATCTTCCAGGATGGTCTCACCTGTACAGGTGAGTCTACAGATGAGGAGTGTGTATGTGTGGGGGGGGCTAAGATGAGGAACCCCTTCAGACTCATTTGGGGGTCATTTATTTCATAAACAGATGTATTTAGGGTGCTGACATTGGAAGTTTAATACTAAGTGGCCTTTAAATTTTAAAGTTTTTTCACAAACACACAAATACTGTGTTTTCCTTAAGCATCAGAAGTGGATAGCATTACACTTGACCCCATTAGATACCTTGCCAAATAATATTTGAGCCTAATCTGAGCTCAGGGCGTTGCCATGGCTACCACTGAGGTCCAAAAATGTAAATGACAAAAAGTGAAGTTTAGTGATTTTTGTAAAATTCTCAGAAAACATCTGGTGGGTGACCTCAATGCTCCAACACAAGTTTCAGCTTCCTAAATGTGAGGATTTGCTGTGTTTGTTGTTGGTTTATATGACTGTAAACTAAAATAACTTTGGTTTTTGGACTATTGGTCAAACGAAACCAGCTATTTTATAGTTGTTACCTTTTGCTCCAGGAAATTGTGAGTGGAATTTCTCACATTTTGACTAAATGCATCAAATTATAAATTCCCTACAGATTAATATTAATAAAAATAATTGTTAGGTTCAGCCCTTCTCCTATATCCATCAAAGGCACTAGCATCAGATACCGCACAGACCATTAAGTAAACTCTTAAATCGTGTGAATGATTATCAAAGTGGCATCAGCGTTTGTAGGTAACACCTTCTGACATGCAGCCTCGACCACATGTTTGAATGACACAAATAGGTGGGGCTCTGAAACGCAGCCCAGCAGCTGGAATGCAGGTCGGTATGCAGACGTACCGGTTCAGGTCTTAAAGGAAATGAGTCTCAGTGTCTCCTCGTGTACAAACTCTGGACCTCCCTCTGTGTCCTGTGACCTTTGCTCGTTTGCCCCGTCATGTGGTTTTAAATGTCGTTTAACTGTCATATTATTTCAATATATGACCTCAAAGATAAACTTCAGCTTTTAAGAGACAAAGAACAAAAACACAATCTTCCTCATACAAATGAAAAGTCGCATTCGTAACCAACGCAACAGTAAACTCAGGTGTTTTCCCGCTAAAAGCCGCAGTCGGTTGTGGTGTGACCGTTAGCTAAAGTGGGCTAATGTTAGCTAGCTTTAGTTAGCAAACTTCAAGAGAGAGTTGGGGAACAGCCAGACTCAAACCTGGGACATTGTGATGTCCGTCAGTGTGTTTAAAGCAACTGAATCAATATAAAAAAATGGAAAATGAATTCAAATTCAGTGTGACGACATTATCTTGTAACTGCCGCTTGTAGCTCCAGCAGAACATACATCGTTTTTAACAGCAAAATTCAGATAATCAAAATAATTAATCTGTCATATTTTAAAAGTTCATATCACCACATATCAGTCAGTCATGTACATTTTCCCAAACATTTTAATTATTGACAACAATAATAATATTCCAATTCCACTGCTCTTCCAGCTGGTGTAACCACTAGCCGGTAGCTAGCTAGCTAGTTAGCACTAGATAGATAGATAGATAGATAGATAGATAGATATATCAATCAAGAATGAACCTTCGAGATAACATTTTATGTATTGAATCTTGTAAATAATAGGCTATGTTAATCTATTTAAGTTAAGATCAACAGATGACCTTTGTTGTATTTATCAGTTCTGCAATAAATCTGTAAACAAACAAACTGACTCTATTTTAGCCTAAAACACACAAAAACATACAGCTAAAACAAGTCTGACGTGGACACAGATACAAAGCAAGTTATCTTCTGTCTCTCCTTCGTCCATTTAGCCTTTTAACCTCATTATGTTTACAGACAATAAGCCTGAACAATGAGCGCTGTGTTTCCCGTCAGTTTTACCAGCAGCGCTGATGGAGGTTACGTATGTGTAGTAAGTTTGTCGGCTGATGTTTCTGCTCATTTAAAATGCATTTCCGCAGTTGATTGCCACTCAGGACGCCCGTTAAAGGCCCATTACTCCATCTGAATGTCAACAAACGGACAAAAAATAATTTTAGATAAAAACAAACTTGTCATCGCTAACGCCCTGTAGCTCTCCACAGGGGACCCGTTGATCACTAGTTCACTTATTAACACAGAAACAGTCACTTATAAGTCAGTTGAGCAACGGCAGCAGCAGTTATTTCTTTTACACATTGATTTCTTATGTTTTTAGATTCATGTGTACAGGACTTGTGCGTTTCGACTTCAAAGTGGGTCACATGAGACTCGATAAGGGCAGTTCCTGGACACTCTC